>NC_141089.1:46164954-46322454 GCF_041138505.1 Cibotium barometz | reverse complement strand
CTATTTATATATACATGCTTACATACCTATAGATACACATACATACATAATATATATAAGTGTGTGTATCTATAGGTATGTAAGCATGTATACAAAGATTTCATTGAAAGATGTGAGATTAGATCTTCTTAGATTCAAATTCAAAATTGCATTGGAAGATGTGAGATTTGGCTCCTCCTCACGCTTGCAGGAGGAGTGGTTATTTTGAAATAGTCCCACCTCCTTTGCCCACGTGGAGGGAGGTGGGGTTCTCCTTAATCCTGTATAGATATTCTTGCATGGCGTCACTAGTTGATGTACTCTAGCATGGCATCACAAGTAAAGCCCGTAGTTGATGAATCAATGCCTAAAGTCCTCAACCTTAAGCATGTAAGGCACGTGGCACATGCCCTTGCCGGCCCACCCCCTCCCCTCCTCACTCATCCTCCATCGGCTCTGCCCCTCCTCCTCGCTTACCTCCCTGCTCTGATCGTATAAGAGGCACAGCTCATGCCCCCTCTCCTCAGGTTTCCAAAAAAGAAGGCCCCCTCTCTTGCCAAAACAATTGCACGACCATGGCCATCAAGGCTCATCCTTAATTAATCGACCTCCGATTTATCGTACCTTACACCCGATGGACTCAATGATGGCCACCAACAATTTTTATTTTTTATTTTTTTTGGCAGGATCCCTCAAAATATATAATCAATCCAATGATCATTTTCCTATGCTTCCTCAAAGGAAACATGTTCCTCTTCATTGCATACGCTAGGAATGAGAGCATGATCCACGGAAGAATATGAGAGCATGATCCACGGAAGAATAAGATGCATAATGAGAACCTACATGTGTGTTGCTAGGGCAAAAAGTAGCTAATTTGCTATTCCACAATGTCTGCACACTAAGCATTTTCGCATACTCTTGGGGACGATTGTATGGTTGCCCTTTCCTATCATTGTATCATCCACAATTGCCTCATCATTGGACTGATCTATGGGCTAAAATTCAAGCTAATTTTCAGCCATTTTGGGTTGATCTGTCTTACATTGTTAAGCATTCATTTGCTCCACAGATGGTTGTCCAACATTGTACAAAGGTAGGACTGTATCAAAGATGTCATTGAGCATACATTTTGTTGTTGTTTTTTTACATAAAAGCATGGGCTAAACAGAGTTCTCAACAAAAAAAGATAACACCTCTATGCACCAAAATCTGCCTTGTGGTGGCCGAATGGTAGAGTCTACACCGTTTGATTTTTAAGTTGTATCCCACCTTATGATCCAGCTTATTGCATTGTTGCTCATGCAGAAAAGCATAAGCAAAAATTAAAAAATGAGCTATACATGACTTCCTACCATTTCAAGCTTCATAATTATCTGCAAGGCCTTAATGGGGCATCTGTTTAGCACATGAGCGGCATATATAACTACCTCCAACCAAAAAACATAAGGTATATCTTGGCCTTTAACCATGCAACACGCCATCTCTATGAGAGATCTCTTTTTTCTCTCAACCACACTGTTTTTCTAAAGTGTGTAAGACACCATGCATTCGTACATTAATGTTTTATACCTCTTTTAGCCATATATGCATGAAATTCCTTTGTCATATACCCTCCCTCTCAATCTATATGAAGGGTGGCAACTTTATATCCAAACATACTTTCAGTCTCATAGAAAAAAAGTGTCTAAATCATGTAAAAACCTCTGACTTTGGTTTCAATAGATACGCCCAAGAGTGATCATCAATAAAAGTCACAAAGTAGAGATATCCCCTGATCGACAGTGTCCTCATAGGACTTCAACAGATACGCCCAAGAGTGGTCATCAATAAAAGTCACAAAGTAGAGATATCCCCTGATCGACAGTGTCCTCATAAGACCATATACATCATTATGTATAAGCTATGATTTCTAGACAACCCTTATTGATCCATCTTTTCGGAATGATGCATCTTGCCCAAAATGCACCTCTCACATACATGTTTGACAAGGGCCTCAAACTGTGGTAACTTTGATACCATCCCTTGCCTTTTCAAGCACAACAACTTTACCAAAATTCAAGTGACCAAAGCGGGCATGCCATAGCTCCACATCACTCATAGAACATGTTACAATACCTGAATAAGCATTATATGCCAATATCTCATACATGTCTAACTTGTAAAGCCCATGGCTTAGAGTATCAAATACCATAGTGATGTCTCCATCACTCCAGTCATAAATTGTATATTGGGCCTAGCCTAGTAATGGTAAAGACTTATAACAAGTTTCTTTAAATCCCTTGCACAAATAAGACTTATGAGAGAGTTATTGTTCCACCATTTGTAATAGTAAGCACAATCTTACCAACTCCTTTCACTAGATATGAGGGGAATTATTTACACATGTGATTGTGACTCCTTAAGGGACAGATTGTGAAGGGAGGAAAACAACCCACATTGAGAAGTAATGTGCTTGTTAGCACCACTATTTGAATGGTGGTGCTTGCTAGCACCACTATTTTACACATGTGATTGTGACTCCTTAAGGGACAGATTGTGAAGGGAGGAAAACAACCCACATTGAGAAGTAATGTGCTTGTTAGCACCACTATTTGAATGGTGGTGCTTGCTAGCACCACTATTAAAATACTAGATATGTTGATGCATACATCATGTGGATAAAAGGGTCATAACTATAGTGCACAAAGAATCCCCAATCATCCTATGCATAGTTTCACCAACTCCTTCTTTTCTGTACTAGTGTTAATGCATCAGCCACCACAACTATGCCTAACTATTTCTTCTTCTCCTTTTCCAGCATTTTTCTATATTCATTGATATAATAGACTGGCGTCCAACAATAGTTGCCTTTCTTCTTAGGCTTATCACCCCTTTTCTATCCTTTCCAACAGATTGAGCCTTTGGCTTGAGCCACCTTCTCGGCATCCTTTCCAAAAGACTAAGTCGATTATGCCTTTGGCTAGTTCAACTTTGCCACGCTTTCTCTTCTTACAAACAACAGCATTACAACCAATTCATCAAACGTAAGGGTATTGGGGTTACCCTTCATCAGAAGCCGTATAAAACCCTAGTATGAATCTGGTGGTAAAGCAGTGAGAACAATAGACACCAATGAAAGCTCCTCTCTGAGATCTTTGATCCTTAGGATAAACTCATCCATCGAGTCTCCCTCATAGGTGTAATAAAGTAGGAACTTTATCAAATAGGATTAATAATGGGGACAAGTCCAGGTATAAAAGAGGGGGCTTGGCCCATGGATGTAACTTTTGATGATCATTTTTAGAAATGGAAACTCATGTTTCTTGGAGCTCATGGCTTCTCTCTTGGCTTGTGGAAGGCTATTTCCATTCTCTTGGTGTGAGAGACTAAACACACTTAGGCATCATGTTTACATGGTGATTACTCATATTTTCATGCATTACATCCCTTCATTCCAATTGGTATCAGAGCTCTTGATTTTGATCATGGGCATGCATGGGTTGTTGGGAAAATTTGCTTGAAAATTTGAGTTTCTTTTAATTTTTTTTCATTTTCTTGTAATCCTTGAGTGATTCTTGACAAATCTTCTCTAATCTTGCTTAATCTCATGGAGATGGTGAGCATTTCATGGAAATTGCTTGAATTTTGAGTGATTTTGGCCAATTTTGCCATTTTTGGACCAAATTTTGGGCCTCTGGACCAAAAATTTGGGGCAGTCGGGCCAAAACTTAGGGCAAGTGACTAATTGCAATTAACTTTTCTGTTAATCATGATTAGTAATCATCTTCTTCTTCCTCAAGCTTTCCATAGCCATGGGATGCTCTTCCTTTACCCGTTTTGATGCCAAACCTTAGGGTTTTTGTAGAGCTCATTGAGATCTTTCATTTGAGCCTCTTCTTGCTAATTTTTTTTCTCAAGATTTGGGAGCTTTTGTTCATTCTTCCATGGCTGAAAGTTGAGCTTAATCTACCTTCCATGAACCATATCTCTCAATTGCTAAGCTTGTACATCATTCATAGGCATCTTTGTGAGCATTCTCATCTCATGAAGGAGGCAAAGAGGAGGGCGACGGGCTGCTGCAGCCTCAAATCTGCGCTGAAAATTGGTGAGGGAAGAGCTAGGTGAAGCCTAGCTCTACTACCTCAAGACATGGAAGCCTTGCAATAGGGTTTTTAGCTATTATTTGGAGCATATTTTCAAGCCTTATTCAAGCACATGGGAGATGTATTTTGGCTGCAAATTTCAGAGCAAAAGAGAGCTACGTTTTTCTTCAACAAGAGGCTTCTTCAACATATTCTACCATTGAGGCTTTCCGGATGACATTGGTGAGTGGTATGATCAATTTCTTGCAAGTTTGAAGCATTTGGTGGAGCTTGGGAATGAATTAGGGTTTTCCACATGAAGAAACCCTAATTTTCAAAAATTAACCATTTGGCTTGACCATTCACATGCCAATGATGCTTGTCTATGCATTATTGCTTGCATTTGTGCAATGGATTGCTTCCACATGAGCCTTGGCCAAACAATGGATCATATTTTTGGAGATTCTCTTCACTTTGATTCAATTGGCATGCCATTGATGGAGTATCAAGTTTACTCAATGCTTTTGGGAGCCATTCATGCTTATCTTTATGCCACATAGATGCCTTGAATCATCTACATAGCCATTCAATGCTATGACTTGCATTTTGGCATAAGAAAGCATAGCTCTTGGATCAATTTTGGGGGATTGAACTCATATTTCACAAGTGTCAATGTGTAGTTGGATGTTGTTGATGTTGGAATTTGTTTGATGGATGGTGAACACTTGGAGTGAGGAGAATGAGCATGAGTTCATGCGTATTGATTCATGAGAAAATTGTAAATGGCATGAGTCATGCCATATACTTGTAAGTGATCTCTTCCATTACATTCACATCATTTTTGTACCTACACTCACCATTGCTACCACTTCAAGTTTTCTAGAATCTAGCAATGTGTGAGGGTACCTTGGCATTGGTTGGAGAGGCCAAGGGGAGAATGTCTTGAACTCTTTGTGCCGTGATTGCCTTGGAAAAGCGGTACAAAGAGGGATTAGGTACACGGAGTGAAGAAATGGCCTCAACCTTCACCTTGGAGGAAAACTTGGTGAAGGGGTGAGAAGGGCTTGGCCGGGAGATCGGCAAGCTTCAACGCGCGTCCTCAACAATCCTCACATCGACTTTATGGATGCATTTGGGCAATGGGGCCCCTATTCCATCATATTGTGTGGATGTTGCTAATGCCTTGATGGACAAAGATTGCATAAGAGCTTTCATGGCATTGTGGGATGCAAAGAGCATTGTATTTTGATTTCAGAAATTGCATTTTCAGTTGAGATTTGGCTCCATTTACAAAGGAGACTATGGCGAAATTCTTCCAAAATCTTGACTATGCATGGCAATTGAGGTTGGTGAAACATTAATTGCAGACCTTGGGATGCAAAGGAAGTGCAAAAGGTGCTAACAAAGGTGTGGGAACAAGCAAGGATCATTGGGGGCACAAAAGGGTCACTTGGGCAAGAAAATTGCAGATTTACAAAACCCTAATTCAGTCCCAAACCTTTTGGACTGAATTAAAGGTGATCATACGAGCTCTTAGTGCTTCCTTAGAGCTACCCAATGAGCCCTTAACCTTTCCGTTTCGATATCTCTTTGGGGTAGAAATTAGGGTTTTTGCAGAAACAGTAAACCCTAATTCAGTCATAGGGGTTTTAAGGTCTTCAAGATCTAATCACATAGGCTCGTAGTACTCATCGAGGGCTTCGATTTGAGCTAAGAAGTTTTGCATTCGGATATTTCTAGCTCAAGTTATGCTCAAAATACTATTTCAGCCTATAACCCTGTAAACCCTAAAACAGAGAATAGTAGCACTTCTCACCTCTTAAGGGTCTTTGTATAGTGGTCTAGTACACCTCATTAGCTCTCCAACAAGCTCTAGACCACTTCAATCGGACATCCCTACCTCAAGTTAGAGCTAAATCTTTGAAACCGATACTTTCCATGGGAACGAGGACAAGAGGGCGACCAAAGCATAACACCTTGACTCCCGACGAGGTAGAGGGAGAAGAAGCAATTATGGAGCAAGGAATCTTAGATGCTCCGAAAGATACTTGTGGGCATACTTCAAGGGAAGTGCATGAAGAAGTGAATGTTGGAAGTGCCCACAAGCCCACCCCACAAGCGTCACATACCATCCCCATCGATTCGATCATGCAAATGCTGATGCAAATGAATGCGAAGATGGACACGATGGCTACAAGGGTGGAGGTCAATGATAGACTTGATACTATGGCCACAAGGATGGAAGTCTTGGAAGAGAGGGTGGCTCGGCCAATGAGCCAACCTTCATTTGATAGTGGTCATGGTGTTTCACATGCAGGCAAGCAATATGGGACAGCTTTTGAAGGCCGTAGGGAAGGCAAGCTACCTATGGCACAAGAGGTTTCTCCCAAAGTAATGCATGAGCATGCCACCAAGAATGCTACTTTTGGATTCATGGCGGATGCACGGAGGCCCCTTGTCAAGGACATGTTTCATTCTTCTTTTCACTCGGGTCCATCTAATTCCAATATGCACATGATTGATGAAGAGGTGGTACTTGATTGGAACCAATTGTCCTTTGCCCAAAGACAAAGGGATGCTCATGAGAAGTGGATGGAGTTACCAAATGACATCAAGAGGGACTACAAAGACTTTGCGCAATTCATGGAATCGTATATGAAGATGCAAAGGTTCAAACCCTCTACCCAACATGACAACCCATCCTACACAGCTTCTAAGGATGTCAAAGACAAAGTCTCACTATCAAAGTTCAAAGGTGATGGATCATCTCCGCAAGAGTTGGAGGAGTGGGCTACCAAGCTTGACACCTATTTCCAACTTTACCCAAAAAGTGAGCGTGATATGGTACAATTTGCTTCCCTACATCTTGAAGACTATGCTCATCAATGGTGGAGGTATATGGTCAAACAAGGGAACACGCCATCAACTTGGGAAGGATTGAAGCGGGAGATGAACTTGGCCTTCCTTTCATCCTTAGTGCTTGATCGATACCATGAAGAATGGTATGAGCTTTCTCAAAAGGGGATGATGGTGAGAGATTATATCAAGAGGTTTTTGAAGCTTTCAATGTATGTGGAAGGTTTGAGTGAAGACATGAAGATGAGAAAGTTTGTGCATGGGCTTGAACATTTCATCAAGGCGGATGTGTCGGCTCAAAGGCCTAGCTCTCTCAAAGAAGCTATGAGGTTAGCCGAACTTTATGAGCCAAAGTACAAGAGGTCTCAGCCCATGACCTTCGCCATAGACACACCCAAACCAACCACTACTACTTGTAACCTTGGGAAGGATCCTACCTCCACATTACCATCCTCTACTCCAAGGTTTTCTACATCATGTGGGAGTGGACAGCCAAAGGATGGAGTGCATATTGATGCCAAAAAGGGTAGTGATCCTACGAAGAAGCCCTTTCAACACTTCAAGGAGATTCAAAGAATGGATGATCAAAACATTGAGGAGTTGAGAAGCAAAGGGCTATGCTTTAAGTGCAAAGAGAGGTGGTCACCCGGGCATGCTTGCAAATCAAAGAAGATGGTGATCACTATGATCCTCATGGACAAAGAAGAGAACAAGTATGACTCTCATGACATTGAGGAATGGGAGGATTGCAATGATGAAGTGCATGAGGATGGTGAGTTTCCTTTTGACCCGGGAGGGTGAGTTAAGGAAAATCTTGTGGATGGAGACATACCTACCAATGCAGAAATTTCAGTTTGCATATGCTCTATCTCACAAGATGTATTGACGGGTTGCAAGGACCCAAGCACACAAAGGTTGGTGGGGCCTAGAGTGCTGAAACTACCTTGCCAAATGGATACAATTACCCATGAATATGGCTACTTGGCAATCAATGGACTATGCCCAACAACATGGCTTACTTGTGGATGATTTTCTTGGCCAAGTGGTATGATTTACTTGAGCAAATTGGGTAATATGACGAGGATTATACATGCTGTAATTTCTGGACAGCTTTGGAAAGGTCTACTATTGGGCCTATTTTTCTACTCCAACAAGCTTCATTCGGCATCAAAATGGAAGACCATGATGTGGGACATATATGGCTGAGTGTACATATCATTTCCAGCCCATTTTATGGAGTTTACATGAAGAATTTTCAAGGTACTTCATCGACTAGAAGGGCTGTCATAACAGTCTCACTCATACTTTTTAGACTTGGAGCTTGGCGGACTTGTGTACATCTGGATTTTCATTGCATATGTGCTTTGGATGTACTTGAGGACTCTCAACCACTTCCCATTGATTACATTAGAGTCTCATATTTGGAGATTGTACACATTATAGATTTTGAGGACAAAATCTTTGGGAAGGGATGGTTTGTAATAAAGTAGGAACTTTATTAAATAGGATTAATAATGGGGACAAGTCCAGGTATAAAAGAGGGGGCTTGGCCCATGGATGTAACTTTTGATGATCATTTTTAGAAATGGAAACTCATGTTTCTTGGAGCTCATGGCTTCTCTCTTGGCTTGTGGAAGGCTATTTCCATTCTCTTGGTGTGAGAGACTAAACACACTTAGGCATCATGTTTACATGGTGATTACTCATATTTTCATGCATTACATCCCTTCATTCCAATAGGCCACATGTGCCTTGGTATGCACTTAGTGTGATGAAAAACCCTAATATGAATCCAGAAGAGCTATGAGAGCTACAGACACCAATGAACTGTTTGGATAGGCCTCATCAATACATGAACTATGTGAGATCTTTGTGGTACTCTGTAGCATCATTTAACAGACATTCCAACAATTAACATCGAACCATACCTTAATTAGCATCATTTAATTATGGAACATTCTTACAAGAAAATATATCTTATGATTAACAACCAATCAAGAGAACATTTTGATGATAGAATCAATCAAAGAATGAACCATAATTAACAGCAAGAACACACCTATCTTTCTCATTGTTTAGCCCTCCCCACGGATTTAATGAACACAACTATCTTTCTCATTGTTTAGCCCTCCCATGGATTCTTGGCATACAACTTCTACCTCAAAATCCTCAAGATGATCTGGAGATGGTCTACGCTGCTCCAAAGTACGAATGTATATCAAGATATCATTTAGGAACATGACCACAGATTTCCCTAAATAATCTTTAAAGAGATCATTCATCATCCTACTAGAAAGTGGCACGAGCATTCGTGAACCCAAAAGGTAACGCGAGAAACTCGTAATGGCCATAGAGAGTGCAGAATCCCATCTTCACGACATCGTCCTCAGCTATCCATATCTGATGATAACCAATATGAAGACCAATCTATTGGACTGTGTTCATCTCCAGCATTTATCTGATTTATTGCACCATTTATGCATCATATTTATGTGATGTAATTTACTTAGTCATGGGTTATTTTTTCCACATTTTTAAGGCACTTTTCCCAGTTGTAGGTATTTTCACCAGTCGTGGGTTTCTTCTACTGTGGCCGACTGGCTATTTGTGTTGTATATAAGAATAGGCTTTTGCCATTTAATTCATTCATTCATCGTTTTGCTTAAGTGTTGGGTCATTGTTTGTTGCTCCAAGTCTCTCCTCTCCTTCTTGTTGCCTTCAACCATTCTCTCCTGGTATTTTCACCAGTCGTGGGCTTCTTCTACTGTGGCCGACTGGCTATTTGTGTTGTATATAAGAATAGGCTTTTGCCATTTAATTCATTCATCGTTTTGCTTAAGTGTTGGATCATTGTTTGTTGCTCCAAGTCTCTCCTCTCCTTCTTGTGTTGCCTTCAACCATTCTCTCCTGGTATTAGAGCGTTGAGGTTTTCAGGCTCTTGCCTCTACACTCTATAGGAAGACTATTAGCTAGTGTTTTCTTTTTCTTTTTCCCCAGCGGGCTCAACATTTTTCACACACCTGGAGATAAAGCGTCCTCGCGAACAACTTCTTGACATGTACCTTATCATCCACATATCATCTACTAAGTCATCTTTTCGTTGATTTAAAGTGTGGTAAGCCACTTAGGACTGAAAGGCTAACACTGGCAAGGGTAAATGTATGAGTATATGGCTTATAATTAGAGAAGAGGGTGGCACTGTCACTCCAACTATGCCATATACTAACACATCATGCCTTTATGTGATTAGCACTAGTATGGAACAAGGTTATCATTACTGTTGTTGGAGGTATGGAAGGAATATGCATAAGAGATTGTACAATCATGATTTGGAAATGCACGGTAGTATGCATGTCTATCCTTGTAATTCTGTGTCTTGCCATTTGTTGGAAAGGTTTGTGGGAATTTGAAATGATGAATGCCATCATGCAAGTTTGTCTTTCCTTTATGCTTGCATCTAGCTTGACTGTAACTTCTCATTTGATTTCAGCCTTTCACATCTTCCTTTATCTTTACACTCCTTAACACGTGACCATGTGTTCACATTGGTTGTCTTGGATGTTCAAGGTCTAGCAAAATGAAGATAATATTCTATTAAACTACATGTTAAATGGTTTTTTGGATTAGAAATTGGATTAATTTTGTATGAAAAATGTAATAGGCTTATCAATTAAAATGAAATTGAGAATAAAGATAAAGGAAACTCCTGTTTTAGATATGGAAGATACCTGCATCATCAATGGTAAAAAATCTCATCATTGGCATCATTATCACTTTAATGGCGAATTTACACATCTTTGTTTGATTTGATTATTTAGAGCCTTTGTGTCCTCATATTAATTTTTTAAATCTATCCATTGGACACACACTGCTACCCATAAAAATGCACATACGAACTTGATGTATATATATAAATGGGAATATCGTTGAAAAACATAAGTGCTTATAAATGGAA
This sequence comes from Cibotium barometz, assembly GCF_041138505.1. Taxonomy (NCBI): domain Eukaryota; kingdom Viridiplantae; phylum Streptophyta; class Polypodiopsida; order Cyatheales; family Cibotiaceae; genus Cibotium; species Cibotium barometz. The sequence goes on along the minus strand of NC_141089.1, from coordinate 46,311,600 downwards.
TAAGAGAAATGTACGTACAAATGTTGAAGTCATAAATGGGGATTATGGTAAAACATCTACGTGTTTATGGCGGTGTTTATTAATAAAAAGGTGTAACCATTGTAAAGAAAGAAGTTAAAATATGGCATGTATCAATTTTGTCTGCACAATGTGGTTTCGTAAGGAATGATGAAACACATTGGAGTTAGTGTTGGTGTGAATGTGATTAAGAAAACATGGAATGTGGAAAGATCAATGTATAATCTTTGGTGGGAATATGGTATGCATGTGAGAATGTGAAAGTGTGAGGAATGTAATGACATACTTATACATTGGGCTAGTTTATGTTAGTCCAATAACCCATCACAACATCATCGACTTAAAACCCAAAAAAAAACACAAGAACAAAACCATGCCATTAGTTATGCGGGAACTCTTGCATAAGCACATGTCACATATGCAGACAATATGGCACACGAGCATGCAATAATGTAACACCATGATACCCCTCACATAAACAAATGCACAAACAATATGGAAACAATATACAACTCCTCGGAGGGATTTCTCCCATGAATATCGTATACCATTTACCTTGTTTGAGAGGTAACTCGAACAAGAGTGAGTGTTGATGTGATGAGGTATGCAAAGATGGGTGGCTTCCTTGAGTGGTGAAAAGGAAGGAAAACAAGGGAAAGGAGAAAAAGAGAGAGGAAAGTAGAACATAGATGGGAAAATCTGATGGAAGAGATAAGATCACTATGAGTAGGAAAGTTTATGGAAATGTGTGGGGAGAAGGCATTACACGCAAAGGGCTAGGTGGGTGGAAGGAGGGCAGTTAAGGAGTACACTATCAAAAAATGAGGGAAAGAGAAAATGGTGGACTGAAGAGGGAAGGGTGAATATGGAGGAAAAAGAAAGGATATACTCATGCATGTAAACCCAATGTTTTGGTTTGAAAGCAGGGCCCTTTAAATTGGTCCATAAAAATGGAGCTTCGCGTAAGAAACTATACCTGAATATACGTGAAAAAGGTTGAAAGGAAGCTTAGATGCTCTGTTCAAATAATGTTTAGAATGTATGATGGAGATGTCCTCTTAAAGCGTGTAGGGAAAAGGAGAAGGGGTTGCCCACAAGAGGCCTCTTTGTTTCAAGAAAGGAGAAATGATTCCTATTCAAAAACTTGAATGTTGTGGATATCTGCATGGAAATAGCCGGAGACCTGTTTGTGTGGAAGTAATGGAAAGCCCAAGCAAAGATCCACACGTAAATCACCAAATTTGTAAACATCAACATTATCAAGAAGTAAGGGTTCTAGTTATCAAGGATCTGAAATGCAAATTTGTTTTATTTGTAAAGCATTATCAATTTAATGTCAAGATTTGTAAGTGTATTGTAAGTTATTGTGTGAGTGTGTAGGCTTTTATTATTTATTGTGTGTGTTTTGTTTTGTTTCTTGGTTTTATTTTTATGTGAAGGCATGTGTGTGTATGTGAGGAGCTGGGGGGAGGGGGGTTAGGTCTAAAAACCTTCGAAATTAAGGGTTTAGCTTTTGTATGTTTTTAATTAAATAAATAAATAGCGTGTAAGTGGCCGCTTCAGAGCATTGGCTTCACTGGCGACTACAAGGCTGGAGCGTGCACGTGGAGGTCAAGAGCGAAGGGCGGAGGAGCAGGGCATGTGGAGGAGGAGGGCGGATTTTGTTTTCTTTATAGTTGTTTTTTTCCTTAGTGCAAAGCATAGGTATGTGCTATTTTTTTCCCTTAATGTAAAGCATATGAGTTGAATGGCCTTTGGACAACATCCACTTCCTTCTTTGATCTTCATTGGACGTGTCACTTGGGGTGACATCTTGGTCAACATCTTTTGAGTCTTCCAAGGACGTGTCACTTGGGGTGACATCTTGGTCAACATCTTTTGAGTCTTCCAAGTAAGTGGAGCCTTTTCCTCTATATCCTCTATAGAGTTTTAAGACCACTCTTTCTAATGCTTTCCCCATGGTAAGAGTGCCTTTATACCAATATGTCTTTGCTCTAACTTGGAACAACCACGGTCTTCCTAAAAGGAGGGGGTAAGAAGTACCATATGATATTGGATGAACCACCAAGTACGTGAGCTAATAATCCTTTCTTGCCATGGTGGTCTTCACATTGGGTAGGATACCTAGGGGTTTTACTCTCCTTTGGTCAACCATTCGAATAAGCTAGTTGGTTGGTTGTAATCTTCCAAACCTAAATCTTTCATTGTCTTGTTCATCATTATGTTCACTGCTAACCCTGCGTCTACTAAGGAATCTAGAATGTAGCCTCCTTCAATCCATACTCCTACTTCAAGAGGAGTACCTTGATCAATGAAGGCATCAACCTCATGAACTTCCTTGTCCACCTTTGAGGGGTTCATGGTTGGTCCTAATCCCCTTTGTTTAGAGAGAAGAGCTCTGAACCTCTTCCTACAAGGTGGGGAGTTGTCTGAAGGTGATATTGGGTTGGAAAGTATCCAGGTCTTTAACTGGATCATAATCTTTGACTGGCTCTCAGTTTTTCCAACCTTGTTGGAAAGGGAGCCACTCCTACTTTGATGACTTTGGGGTTTTGCAAGGGTGGAACAAAGGTAGGATCCTCTTTGGAAGGAAGAGATGCTTGGAGAGGTTCTTCTTTGGTAAGGGCTTGGATATTGTTCCCACCAGTTGTGGAACTTGAGAGATTCTTTTCTTTGATTTCCACTTCACCCATCATCAAGGGTGACTTTGGGAAACTTCCTTCTACTTCCTTCTTCCTCTTTACTTTTGAGGAGGGGTTGAGAAAATTTTACCTTTATGTACTATCTTAAGATCTGAGGTATCTTTGCTTGGCTAAACTGTTTCCACTTCCACCAAGTTGGTACTTGTCTTTGGCTTTGGATTGCCTTCCTTTGATGCTTCCATTAACGTTGAAGGTTCTTAGCCGGATGACCTTCTCCTTTACATCTTCCACATAAAAGGCTTATACCCTTACTGCTTTCTAGGATTTGGATAGTTTGGAGATATATGGCCCTCCTCCCCACACCTAAAACATTCCACTTGGCCTCTTTGATTTGTGTTTTGGGATCTTCCTCTATAACTTTGGGATGGAAACGTTCTTGGGCCAAAATTAGAACCAAACTCCAGGGGTTTAGGTCTAATGTCTTGATTTGACATCTTGGCTTCTAAGAGAATGAAACTTTGATCTTCTTCCTTCTTTCTTCTCTCATGCATGTGCTTCAAGGAGAAAATTTCTTCACTGTGATTTTCTCAAGCAATAAGAACAAAAAGATCCTAGAATAATTGGCTTCTTGGTTTCTTCATTGTGATTTTCTTAAGCAATAAGAATAAAAAGATCCTAGAATAATTGGCTTCTTGGTACACTCTGTGTGGCCAAGTGTCCTACTTGATGACATTTCCCACACATGTGTTGGCCCTTATGATGTCTCTAACTAGTCTTGATGGGTTCAAGGAAGTGGCATTATTGACACTTATTGAATTCATTTGCTCCTTCTTCATGTTAGCTGGGGAGGTTGCAAGAGGTAGCCTTTAATGTTCTCCTCATGTGCACTAGGGGTAAGAGGTACTTAGGGATTAATGACTGCATAAACTAGCCTTGATGGGGTGGACTTCCTTTATACTTAGTTTTGTTGAGATGGATGATGTCATTGATTCCATGAAGGCTAGTTCCATTGAGACTTAGGGGCTACAGGAGGTTGGGACTAGAACCAAGATGGACCCCAAGTATGGAAAGATGTTTAGGGAGGAAGACTTTGGGTTTTCCTGGACCCACGATTCATCATAGGATTGGCATAAGTATTCAATGTAGGGGTGATACTCCTCTTCTTGTTGAATGTGCTATCCTAGTCTCCACTTCATCATGCAGTCTAGCTACTATAGTTGCATGAGTGGTCTTTTTAATTCCACAAATCTTCTTATAATCGGATCTAGTCCCCTTAAGAATACTCCTTTTTGAATCCAATCGTCTAGGTTATGGTTTTCCCATCTTTTTAAGATCGATTCCATCCTTGAGACATATGACTCAAATTTTTCTCCCTCTAGTTGTCCCAAGTTCATAAATTCATCTCTCATGCGATCCACAAACCCTTCTCTTCTAAAATGTGTAAGAAACTCCTGTTTCAACTAACACGGATTGCCAAATCTTCCAACATTCTATCTCTCATACCATTGAAATGTCATGCCTTTTAGGGTGACAAGAAAAATGGCTAGCCAATGCTCTGGAGTTCTGGTATTGTTGGCTATTCCTACCACCATGAACTCTGCTACATGAATATCAGGGTCTTCATTATACTCTCCTTTGAAGTTTGACAATGGGACAACATTACCAGGGTGGCCGTTCACATTCCTAGCAACTATCTGGATTAGGATGGCACCTATGGGTGCTCCTTGGTATGCCATGTTGGGGAACAATAAGGGTAGAGTTTTTAGAGCTCTCTTTGCACCTCTTTCCTAGGCTAACCTCTCTGGAACCTTTGTAAGCTTTCATGCGCTTGGTCAATGTTTGTTAGTTCATCACTCTTCCCATGCACCTTCTTCCTATTTTTTTAAATTTTTTTGTTATAGGCATGAGGCTCTTTCATTCCACATGGTTTCAAGATCTTCCAACTCTTCCTTGATTTTAGAGCCAAAACCTACCTTCATCCTACTACACACTGGTAAGAAATCTTGCCTAAAGCTATCAAAGTCTAGCTTGCAAGAGATGCAATTGTTATTGGTCTTCCCTACTACGAGCAACCTAAAAAGGTATTAAAATGAATTGTGCTATACTCTATCTTATCTATCACCCTCCAATAAGTTGCTAGCTGGATTGAAAATAAATCATTGGGGTTAGGCGAAGAATATTCTATCATATCTATCACCCTCCAATAAGTTGCTAGCTGGATTGAAAATAAATCATTGAGGTTAGGAGAAGCATATTCTAACTCTCTCCCAGAGATGAGCCCAAAGGATCTATTCATATTTCACTTTTTCTTTCTTGTTTGCTTTAAAGGAAGTAGAAGCTTGGCTTGTCTCCTTTTCCTTTCTCTCTTTTTGGGTATACGTAAACGTGGTTACTCTCCCTCACTTTCTCCACTGTTATCCCCTTAGCTTCTATTGGGAGATCATCAATCCATAGTAGGTCCATCCAAAGAAGCTACTAACAAGCAATAAGCAACTTGGTAGGGAAGTGGGAATTGGAACTCTTTCTTACTTAACACTTTTAATAAGGGGGTCACCAAGTGTTTATAATTGGGAATGGAATTAGATTGATGTTTGGATGAGTTTTAGAATGGAAAATTAATTACTTTTTAATTAATTTAAATAATTAAGAAAAATAGGAAAAATATGAATGATGGTGGAGGATAGTGAAGGGCATGTATAAAGGCATATAAATGAGGTAAACTGGAATGAAATGAGGTATGTTTAGGTGTTGATTAGAATGTAATTAGAATGTATTTTGTGTAAAAATGTAAAAATAACAAATGATTATGGGTTCAACGCTTTGTTCCTTTTGGGAGAAACTTATCCATCAAGTCTCCCTCATTCATATGCTCCGACTCTAACTGCTTGCACAAGTAGGCCACAAATGCCTCATTACGCACCTCGTAAAGTATAGCAAAAAGTGTATCTCAATACTACCTATCAATTTTATATGAGAGAATATGAAGAATAATGCTCCTTTTCATGGAAAGTATCACCTATGCATGTGCATGTGCATCCTTGCCATCCCACCTAGCTTGTTCCACTATGAGAGGTGCAGAGGTGGATTCCATAGTTACGTCTGAACTAGTATCACCTTCTAAAGTACGTTATGAGAGGTGCAGAGGTGGATTCCATAGTTACGTCTGAACTCGTATCACCTTCTAAAGTACTTGTACTATCCTATGATGGTGACGAGATAGGGTGTGCCTCAATGCCAATAACAATATTACAAAGACCTTTCGCACTAGTACATGATGCAACATATAGGACCACAATGGGTACTTGGTACTATCAAGCTTATCCTTAGTGGAAAGCATCCCAAATACATCATTGCCTATCATTTCAACATGCAAATAATGGATCTCTCAAACAAATTTCAAATATTTCAGTAAATTATAAGTACTATATCAATGCCCATTGAATGCAACTGAGATGGCTTCCATCAGATCATTGATGAGGAAGAGACCTTCAAATTGTACAAAAATTGGTAGTGTAGAATGTAGAAATGTAGAGTGTACAAAAATTGGTACAGAGTGTAGAGTGTAGAAATGCTACTGGGAGGAAGGGTGCAAAAGTCAATGACCATCATGATGATGTTGATAAAGCTAATGAGCTTAAAGATGCGATGTTGATATTGACAAAGAAACGGCCATGACCCAATGTCTGTAAATGTCTAATTTATGATGTTGCACTGTTAAAAAACCTAAAATCAAACAAAGACGGTTCAAATTGCCACTCCTCTAGTATGTCTATAAAGACCTTACAACATGTAAACAAGCTTGAAAACGCACCTAGAATGGCTCGAAAGTTACAAAAACTATGTTATCCTTGCTTGTTAACTTCATGAATTAAACATTATAGGGTATACCTTCTCCACCTAAGAGGATAGCTCAATTTGAGACAATCAGAATAACATCTCGAGGAGGTGATGATGAGAATAAATGATGGAGGTAAGAGCCAAGAGAAACTACTCTAATAATAATTGTTAGAGTGGAGACAAAGGTAGCAATATACACAGAGATGCAACAAGTAAGATGAGACACAAAGAAGCACAAAGTCAAAGTAGATTGATGAGAATGAGTGAAGTACAAGTGAAGTGACATGATAAAGTCACTTACACACTCACTCATAAGAGTGCACACACACTTGAGGAAAAAAACCTCCTAAGGAGGAAAAAAGTGCACACGCTCATTAGTAGCCTACGTTCACACATCACTACCATATATATGGCTACACATACATACAAAGATTCCTTTCTCATCAAAGGCATGCAAGCAAAGGTTCCTTTTTGGGCCATTGTCTTTTAAATAAAACAAACATTTTTAAAAAATAAGAAAAGGTAGAAATTACCATTAATTAACCAAAAATTATTTTGATCATAAGGGTGGATATAACTACTAACATGAGAGATTTTACTTTTTACCCCACCATGGGGAGGGACTCCCTTGTCCCACTTGTGTCATGACATTCTTTTTTTTGGGGGGGGCGGGGGTCCTAGAAAGACCCTATAGGCTATACCCATAATAAGCCAAAACATGCAAATTTAAAAGCATGGTTAGACCAATATAGGCAAGAAATATCTGTAAAGACCAATATAAGTACACATAAGGCACTAAAACATTTCTTTTAGACTTACAAATGAAATAACATGGAATATCCTCATGAATTTTTGGAATGCAAAGCTTCGACCATAATAGGCTCAAAACACCATAAAATCCAATAGAATCTAATGCTTTTGGTATTATGGACACTTGTCCTATATGCATGCAAACCTGTACAATAATTTGGGGGTGTAAGGGGATCGAAGCTTTTTGATTCTTGATCATGTCACACAAGAGAGAGAGAGAGAGAGAGAGAGAGAGAGAGAGAGAGAGAGATACTATAGGGAGAAAAGCCCTCGCCCCCATTATGTTGTAATCCTCCTTAGCACTTAAAGACTGAGAGTCTTTAAGGGCTAAGCATGGTTACAACATAATGAGGGGGCTTTTCTCCCTTTACTCTCTCTCTCTCTCTCAGTCTCAGCAATGGTCCTTCTCGGGTGTATATCATGTGTTCTCAATATATAGTGGAGACTAAAGGGGGCCAATCGCAGGTAGAGAGAGGGGGGTTACTTTTAGTATATGAGGAGAGGTGGGGAGTTGCTTGAAGCCTATGGCAATACAACCATTATAGGTGATGTGTACTTTAAAAAGAGCTCAAGTAGCATTTTAAGATGAATGGATGGTTTACTTGAAGTACTACCACAAGAAGCTAATCCTGAGTTTGGTGAAGAGGCCTACAGGAGCCATTGGCAATGTTCTTTTATATGGCTAGATTTAGAATAAAGGCTATATTTATATATATTTAGAGGGAATATTATTGATATATACATATACATACATACATACATACATACATACATACATACATACATACATACATACATATATATATATATATATATATAGAGAGAGAGAGAGAGAGAGAGAGAGAGAGAGAGAGAGAGAGAGAGAGAGAGAATATTATTGAAAAATTTTGGCTAAGATTCATTTTCCTAGTACATATGGTGTGATCGTCTAAAAATTCATCACACTAGGGGGGCCTAGGAATGGTGGAGATGAGACTTAAAGAAGAGTAGAGAGGTGTGGGGGAAGGGGTCTGAAAAGGGTTGAGTGTCAAGCCATGTAGGATGAGTATAAAATCAACAAAAGTGACAACTAGTATTTAACAAATTTGCTATTGGTACTTAGTAAAAAGGCCATTGGTACAAAGTGGGTTTATAAGCTTAAGCGTAAAGCTGATGGTAGTGTTGACTACTAGACAACAAGTTGATAGGCCATGTAGGATGAGTATAAAATCCTTAAAAATGACGACTAGCATTTAATAAATTTGCCATTAGTACTTAGTAAAAAGGCCATTGGTACAAAGTGGGTTTATAAGCTTAGGCGTAAAGCTGATGGTAGTGTTGACTACTAGACAGCAAGGCTTGTTGTAAAGGGTTATGCTCAAGAGAAGGGCATAGAATATGATGATACCTTTTCCCTCTACCTCTTGAGTATGACTACAATCCGATTTATTGCTTACATCAGTTGGATGTGAAGTTGCCTTCTTGAATGGTGATTTGCATGAGAAGGTTTGTGTATCTTAGCCTTGTGGTTTTATTTATAAGAGACAAGTCTAAAGTATGCAAATTAAAAAAATCATTATATGGCCTCACAGGCTCCTAGAGCATGGTATGAGAAGATAAATGCATACTTTGCTATAAATAGTTTATAAAACAATTTGAGAGTACCCTTTATGTAAAGAGGAGTAAGAATTGGTTATTGGTCATCATTTTAATACGTTGGTAACATGTTGTGCATAGGCCCTAATGAGGAGACTAAATTACATGTCATTAAGTAAACAAATTTCAACCTTTAAGGCTAAATTACATGTTTCATTTAAGATAACAAATTCAAGCCCGTTGTTGCGCATTATTATTTGGGCATATAGTTTATGTAGGTGATGATGGTATTGTAATGTTACAGTCAAAGTACATATAGAAATTGCTTACATAAACTACTTACACTTGAAGGTTGTAAGCTTGTTGCTACACCAAAAGAGACAAGCGCTAGGCTCATTAGTCTCCAAGATACAGGTTTACCATTTGATAGGCTTAACAATCTCCAAGATGTAAAAGAGGGAAAAATTAGTGAAAGGATTAATCTTTGATTAATTTTTAATCACATTTTTACATAACTGATTAAGGCTAATGAGCATTCAATGAGTAGATGTTCATGAGTTGTCAAATTGTCTATTTTGGGAGTCATTTATGAAGAGTGTAAAGGGTGTCAGAAAAAAGGTTGACTTTTTTTATTCCCATTTAATTTTTTAGAAAAATACCCATATCTCCTTAATTTTAAATTAAAAAATATCCCTCCCAAAAAAGGAAATTTGTATTTCCCACTACACTTCAAAACAAAAGTTAAAAAAATAAAAAAAATGGTTCACCCCGTGAACCATTTCTGCACTCACGGCCTAAGGTTTCATGCCTTAGGAGTCCATGCACTGAAAAACAAAATCAAATTTACTTTTTTCCGTGAAGTCCGGTTCATGATGTGAAGCCCTAAGGTTTCACGAAGTGAAACCCTTCGTTTACGCAAAAAATGAATTTAAATTTTTCGTGAGGTCCGTAGAGTTCATGACATAAAACGCTAAGGTTTTACTATGTGAAATCCTTCGTTCACGCCCCCCAAAAAATATCAAATATAATTTTTCCGTGAAGTCTGGTTCATGGCGTGAAATCCTAAGATTTCACTATGTGAAAGCCTTTGTTCATGCCAAAAAAATAAAAATTCAAAAAAATGGTTCACACCGTGAACCATTCACGGCGTAAGTTTTCACACCTTAGGAATTCGTGTTGAAAAAAATTTCAAATTTAATGTTTCCATGAAGGCGGAGTTCACGGCGTGAAACCCTTCGTTCACACCCCTAAAAAAAAAATCGAAAAAAATGGTTCACGTTGTGAACCATTTGTGCACTTTCACGGCCTAAGGTTTCACACCCTAGGAGTGCACGCCAAAAAAAATGAATTTAATTTTTTTGTGAAGTCCGGTTTACGGCGTGAAACCCTTCGTTCACGCCCCTATTTAAAAAAAATCAAATTTAATTTTTTCGTGAAGTCCGCGGAGGTCACGACATGAAACACTTTGTTCACGCTCAAAATAATAATAATAATAATAATAATAATAAATTTGATAAAATTTGTGAAGTTTGCTTCACACCGTGAACTGCACCCTGCTAGTTCACGTGAAAGGGGGTCAGTCGGCAAAAGAAAAAAAGAAAAAAAAGACCCTTGTTTGGAGGCTCATACCTCCTAAACCGTGAATCTGATGAAGGCGCTCTACGACTCATCAAAAAGTTGATATCGAGTGCAACACAGGATACAAAAGCCCAAAAGAGAATTCGATCTCGTCACATCATGAATAAACATAATGAAAACCTACTGATCCAAAGAAAGTCAGAAGATGAAACAAGTTCTAGTACGTCACTTAGTGAGGATGAAACAAGTTTTGATCTGTCACTCGATGCACTTAAAAAGACCAATCAAGAAACTAGAACCCACCCAACCACCCCAAATTGAAAATCAGGATCACATGACATATGCGGAACGCAAAAAGCAAGCTTGGGAGAGCATGCTTAGCTTGATTGAGCCTAATAATGCCAAACCTAAAAAAGCAACCAAAATACAAAACCCAGAGAAGTACCATTTTTCCTTTCAAAAGGAAGACGTACTCTCTACATAAGAGTCATTTGAGACAGATTGCACGAATTATGCAATTGAGAAATCACGTAAGGAATTTGATAATTCCCTTACAAAATTAAAGCAGTCTCTCAAAACCTCATTTGGAGGAATGTTCTTCTCTCATAGTAAAGCTAGCATAACATCAGCACTTGCATCTTTAAGGGCTTAACATGAGTTATACCAAGACATTAAGAGCTCCATGGAACATGACTGAGGATTCACAAGTTTCCAAACAGATCTTAATTAGAATTGTCAAAGGGCCAAGTGTGCTAGTGTACACATTGGATACTTTTGAAAAAGCTGAGAGTCAAAAAGAGGATGAAAGTGAATGGGAATATAAAACTGAGATGGGATCTGAAGCTAAAATAAAAACTGAAACATCCATGTTTCCTTTGGAAGATTCTATCATGATATGGTTGGATTTCCTTACAGGCAATGATGTTAAGCGTAAATGCACATTGATTAGCCCTTGAGCTAGTCATAACATCATGATAATAGACACTTGGGTGTCATTTTTGGGACAACCTAAACTTATCACTATAGTTGCAAGAGGAGCCAATGGACAAAAGCATTAAAGCTCTAGGTTACTTTAGCTATGCTACTGAAACAATTGGTGGAGATGTGGAATTTACATTCCATGCTACCCTAGATTCCCTTGAGTATGATGTCATCCTTGGTGGAACGTGGATACGTGACTCGTTGTATTCAACAGATGAATCCATAAAAACAGTCACCTTGAACACTCCTACAAACAATGTACAATTGCTATTACGGGAGGAAGAGACATTGGAGGAGTTGGAACTTTCAACATATCTTACTGAAAAGATCCCTAGGATTCTGGTTGGATTGGAAATTTCAACTAAAATCACCACAGCTCAAGCATAGCTTTATTCAACATGAGAACGCAATCTCAGACCCTCGAGCTATGGGATTTGTTAGGACAACCAACACTCACGGCTCATCTCCTGAAAGAATTCCCTTTACACAAGACTTGAACATGCCATGTTTGGGGTACTTTGAACATACAATGTATTTTGAAACTAATCCCCTTACTTGCAAGTTTTTTTGTGGTTATATGTTGGAAGCAGATTTGATCTCGGGGCATAAATGGACTATTGCTACCTAAGAACCACTGTGCTTTGCTAGCGATAGAGTTATCATGATGGTCAACGACAAAAGTTGACAATACCATACTGCAAAGAAGAGGATCCAACTTTAATGGATTTCTATGATGTTGAAAGCAAAAGGTTATAAGCCTCTTCCATGAAAGCCCCTCTACATATTGATCTACCATCTACATCACAACCACCGACTCCGATAAAGCATCTACTCCTTCAACCCCATGCTCACCAACGAAATTCAATGCCAAAACCTCGCAATCAACAGCCATTCCTGAAGAAGTTCCCCTCGTGCAACAATCTACCTCTAACAAGGAACTCAAAGGAAAAGCCCTGGAGCCTATGCCTCTTCATCAACAAACCCCACCAAAGGAGACAACCGCATGCTCAAAAGCCTCATCATTGATTGCCACTCCACAAGAGACTCTAGCCTCATCATCATCAATAATAACCATGAGTCTCAAACCTACAACCTCAGCGTGCAACCAATGTGAAGGAGGTCACAAAACCTTCTACTTCCACCAAAAAGAAAAATTCACCAAGACAACCAAAATCAATGTATCTTAATGGTATCAAGATGTGGGTGGAGAAGCAGTTACTTGTTGCTCAAGGCTACTACGAAGGTGCAATCAAATTTGGTTGCCTTGACAGTCAATGCCTCTTCCTCAACGCAGCACTCTCAGAAGCTAAGGAAAAAGAAAAGTACTCCACAACCCTGTCCACAAAAGCCTATGCGAGTTCCTGAAAGAACTCCACCAAGTCAACAAGTGTGGGTACCAAAAAGATTACTGCGAGCACAAGGGTACTACCAATATAATACCAAAACTTGGATTCCCAAGTGCTTCACAAAGCCCCCTAAGCTTGCACACAGAAGGAAACCTCAGCACCAAATGCATCAGCCCATCAATTTATAATGTTAATCAAAGATGGGTGCCTGTGCATGTGCTTCAACAACAAGGATACTATGATGGTAATCCTATCATATGGTTGTGCCAAAATTAACCAACATGATGGTAATCCCATCATATGGTTGCCAAAATTGACCAATGTGAAGAAAGCCTCACCATCGACTTCAACCCCCCCAACAGCTTCACCTAAAGTTCGACAAGGCCCAAACAACACCAACCAAGTCACTCAACCACTCTCGTGCATTAAGCACCTACACAAGAGCTTGTGTATTCAAACAATCCCAATGGTAACCAACCAGTAGTCTTACTTACCACCTTGACAACACTTGAGCCAAAAATTCAAGAATCAATACCCACGTCTATGGAGACTTATGAGCGCATCAAAGACAAAATAGTAATGCCCTTGTCACCCCTCAGGATGTGAAGCATAAGTGCACAAGAACTTGTTGCCTGCACGTCATGCCCTACCTGACCTGTAGAATCATTTCAAATAAAAAACCATCGAGGTCAAACCCTGCAATCTCACAGGTCAAGCCTTGCAATTTCACGGGATTACCTTTCACGGGTTTAGGCCATTTCACGGAATAACCCTTTGCGGCCTAAAAACTTGCACTTTCACAGACACCATTTCACATGATGATTACCTTTCATGGGTTTAGGTCATTTCACGGAATAACCCTTCACGGCCTAAAAGCCTGCACTTTTATGGAGACACCATTTCACGGGATCACCTTTCTCACGGGTTTAGGCCATTTCATGGAATAACCCTTCACGGCCTAAAAACCTGCACTTTCATAGAGACACCATTTGATGGAATAACCCTGCATATCATAAAAATCCGCACTTTCATGGAGACACCATTTCATGGGATTACCTTATCACAGGTTTAGGCCATTTCATGGAATAATCCTTCACGGCCTAAAAACCTAGACTTTCACGGAGACACCATTTCACGGAATAACCCTTCACGACTTAAGAACCTGCACAATCACGGATTAAGCCATCTCACACATTAATACCTTCCCAACGATCTTCAATAGCCATTATATATTTGTTAAGCTTATAGCTTACTATTCTTTTGGTTATGTTAATGTAGCAGCTCCATGAGTACATATCCATACTCATGCACTAGAGAACATTTGCACCAAAGCCTCACCATCGACAACTTCCAGGTATATCTCTGGATCGGTCGGGGGGCCATGGTGGGTGAATGCTTGGTCAATGGTACAACCCATCTCCTGGGAATTTCCTTCAAATTTCAAACCTCTCTAAACAACACTACCATCTTCATAAATCACTGATTTTCAATCCTTAGTGAAGATATCTATATTAGCCTCGTAAGTCGAGGTAATTCTTTCAATCCTCACCAATGAGTGGCTACTTCAACAAAAAGCAGTAGCTCAATAAGAGTCTATTTGACTCAATTCTTGTACTTCATGTATATCTACTTCATAAGAGTACTTAAATATACATAAAAACATAGAAAACACATGAGAAGAAGCATGCAGGAATATGTCCTACTCAATAACATTTGACAAGAATCCTGCCACATAAAGGGACATCATTGAAGGCTAATTTCTTCAAATGATGAATGTCGCTTCTTCAATGAATCAAATGAGGAATTGAGAATCATCATCTCACTCTGATGATTAACTCTACGTTTCTCCAGATCCTTCCCTCTCTTCACTCCCATTATTAACATCTCTTAGCGTCCCCACTAACACAAATCACATGTAACATTGCTTATGATTTCCAAAAACAAAGTGAGCAAAAAAACCCAAAAAAAAACATGCTCACACAAATATAAAAATGCAATCATTCGCAACAACAAAGAACCCCACCCCCCACCTCGTTAGGAATTCCCAATAAACCACTAACCTTTTCATTCACTAACTAGCTTTTCTTATTCCTTCTAAAGGGACAACAACCATTGAGTGTCAATCAGCATCAAAGCCATTGACAAAGCTTGTCCATTCTTCCCACACAAAGGTTTTCAACGCGATCACGAGGATGCGATCGCCATCAGGAAGGGGGGATGTTAACCCATTCCTAGGGTTAACAAGAGCTACCACCATTATCTTACATCAAGGAGTCATAATAAATACACCAAAGGGTCATACATTCAAGATATGAAGCAATAGTGTCCAAAGCTACGACTTGGATGGGCACCCGTAATGGTGTGACAGAGCAATTATGGCGATTCCCTCTTCAAGAGCATGTGGTAGCAAGTAAGGATGAAGTCCTAAGTGATGTACTTCATGGATATATTATGAGAGTAGTCATTGTATTATGGCGATTCCCTCTTCAAGAGCAGGTGGTAGCAAGTAAGGATGAAGTCCTAAGTGATCTACTTCATGGATATATTATGAGAGTAGTCATTGTAATAGCATTAGGCCTCTTATGAGCCTAAAGTGCCCGCTTGACTACAGTTTAAGTGAGTGTGAACACTTATGGCCATGTATATAAGTGAATATCTCTCATAATACAACATACTCTCCCATTGTGCAATCGAGTCTTGCTCTTACTAATCCTCTTGCTAATCTCTCTCCCTAATGCATGCTAGTGAGTGTGTGTGAGTGAAGTGAGGTGAGAGGAGGGATGAGTACCCATAGTGCAACGCAGTAGTGTGACAATGCTCGCAGGAGGCACGATGGAATTGCTTCTCAAGGAGTTGTAGAGCTTGGAGACCTCAAGGGTTACGAGTTCGGCCACATTGGAAATATCCTCACGACAGTTGCGGTTCACCAGGTAGTCTCTTGTTGGATGTGTTTTAAGGGGGGTTAGGGTGATCCATAACAGCCGATCGACCCATTTCTTTCTCCGCTTTTGGATCACCGTAGTGACAAAGAAGATCTTAAATCGATCTTCATCTAGTTGGAGGAGCTGATCCAAATGATGTTACAGGGATTCCATAGGGCTTAGCTTCTCGGCTATGGGAATCCGAAGACTCAGCACACTAAGAACTCCATGGGCATGACAGCTTCAATTCCATATACCGGTTTGAATGGAGTCATCCCTGTGGAGACCTTATAAGCTGTACAGAATGCCCATAGCACCGAGTATAGCTTCTCATCCCAATCCGTACGATTCTCATTTACTAGCTTCTTGAGGATGTGTTGCAGTATCCTGGTGGACTCTGCTTGACCGTTGGCCTATGGATAATAGAGTGTGGATCTCTTATGGATAATAGAGTGTGGATCTCTTATGGATGATGAGATACTGAGTGACTAGCTACTTGGTGGATGACATTATTCACAAAGTGTTTGCCCTAGTCACTGATTAGCTCGATCGGGCAGCCAAACCAACTGATGATCATCTCCTAAAGGAATTTTGGTGGTGGACTTGGCCGTGTTATCTCAGAGGGCTCTGGCTTCCACCCATTTGGTATTATAGTCAGTTGCCCCACCAAGATATATTTGTTACCAGTGAATCAGGATGGCGGCTTGAATGGACCCACGAAGTCAAGGCTCCATTTCTGCTCTCCTAATTCAAGTCTAGTTCCAAAAAGTAAGCTAAAGTGATCCAAAAATGGTCAAAAATTGACCAAACTGGTCTGGAAAATTCTAGAATCAGTTTGCTTGGTTAGAGGGTCATTTTTTCCTGTAAATAGAATCCTCCCCCTTTGTAGAAGCTTAATAGTGTTTTATGCATTGTTACTCTACTCCTCTCGAGAGCCAAAAACATTGAATTCTTTGATAATTCACTTGTTTTTGACTAATTTCTCTACAAAGAATTGGTGGCCACTCTTGATCCAAGCAAGAGTAGAACCCTCAATCCCTCAAGCCAAAGGAAAGCTCACAAAACTCCATGTAAGTTAGAAATTCTACTTTTTTTTAATTTTATTCTATAGTTTTCTGATTTGAAATTGGATGTTATGCCTTGATGGAAAGGCTTCCCCCTTCTCTTTATTAAGAATTTCAGCCTTTCTTTATCCAAATAAGAAACAAACAAAATAAGTTAAACTTTTCCTATTGATTGCTCTTTAAAAGTAAAAATTGATTAGATTAGAGTATTTTAATTCATCTTGGGGTAAATTCTAAGTAGATTTAGAATGTAAAAATTAAGAACTGGTCAGTCATACAAAGGAGGTTATGGTAAAATTTTCTTAAATTTTATGGAAATAAGTTTTATCTTTATGTTATTCAAAAAGAGTAATCCCCTCCATTTGTGTATTCTAAAAGTGTTATTTTCATTCTATGCATAGAAAGATGCATATTGAAAATATTTTTATTATAAAAGTATTATTTTTATTAGAATTAATTTCTATGCATAGAAAGATGCATATTGGAAATATTTTTATTATAAAAGCGTTATTTTCATTAGAATTAATTTCTATGCATAGAAAGATGCATATTGGAAATATTTTTATTATAAAAGTATTATTTTTATTAGAATTAATTTCTATGCATAGAAAGATGCATATTGAAAATATTTTTATTATAAAAGTGTTATTTTTATTAGAATTAATTTCTATGCATAGAAAGATTCATATTGAAAATATTTTTATTATAAAAGCGTTATTTTCATTAGAACTAATTTCTATGCATAGAAAGATGCATATTGGAAATATTTTTTTAAAATAAAAGTGTTACTTTCATCAAAATTGATTTTTATGCATAAATTTATTATTATTATTATAAAAGTGTTACTTTCATCAAAATTTATTTTTATACATAAAAGATTTTTATTATTATAAAATTGTTACTTTCATCAAGATTAATTTTTATGCATAAAAGAATTTTTTTAATTATAAAAGTGTTACTTTCACCAATATTGATTTTTATGCATAAAGTGATGTATAAAAGATTTTTTTAAAATAAAAGTGTTACTTTCACCAATATTGATTTTTATGCATAAAGTGATGCATAAAAGATTTTTTTTAAATAAAAGTGTTACTTTTATCAAAATTGATTTTTATGCATAAAAGAAAATTTTTATTATAAAAGTGTTACTTTCATCAAAATTGAATTTATGCATAAATTGATGCATAAATGATTTTCAGAGTCACTACAGTCACCATCCACATATGAGCATCCACATATGAGTGATCTTCTATTGCCTTCACCACTGGTGCATACTAGCTACTCATCTCATCAAAGACAACATCTCTACTTACTCGCATCTCACGAGTGGTAGGGTTATAACATCTATAACCTTTCTACTCCATAGTATAACCAATAAAGATGCATTTCTCTACCTTGGTAGATGTGCTCTCTAAAGATATACAATGCACGGGAGTATGTTTCTTCACCATTTTGCAACCACCTGGATTACCCGAGTGACACAGCACGTGTCATGGTAACGGGGGCGTAGCACACAAATCATGGCTTACGTCACTTAAAAGACCTTTGGCTAATCTAAAGGTAAGGGTATGCCTCCACAAATCATGGCTTGCATCGCTCAAAAGAACTTTGGCCAATCCTAAGGTGAGAGTGTGCCTCCAAAAACTGAGTATATAACTCAATTTGACTCACCTCAAGAAAGCAAGCCCCATGTTTGATGAACACACCCTTTTGAAACTCTTTTTCGCAATGCTTCCTTGAACACTCTCGCGAGGCTCTACACTTCTCCTCCCAAAATTTCTTTGGTAGCGCCTTGGTGCTATCATTAATCAAACGATTATACCTAGGAGCACAACCACTAGAAGCCAATGCGAGATGTAGCTCTCATCTCACCTTTTGTTGCGATGTGGGATCTATATATGGCTGCTCTACCATAGCACAATGATTAGCCAATGCATCCAAAGTATTCCTCTTCTTGATGGATGTATACGAGCGACAAACAGTATTGAGTACCTCTATGTCCACTCTCCTCTCTTGATGCTCACCAATCACAGCAATATCCCTACACTCGGCTAGGTGAGGATGGTCAATAAGAGATGTGAGAACAACAAATTATGACAAGTGAGATCTTGAAAAAAGCTACGAATGATCTTGGACACACGATGACCTAGTATGTCTAGCTTGCCTATGGTGGCTCTTGCATCCACACTCTCACTAGAAGGAGGAGGATGAAAGGAAGGCTCACATGGTTCATCCACCACCAAACCAAGGGGAGTAATATTAGGGAGATGCGGAGAAGACTCATGTGGAGAAAGTGATGGTGGTGGTGTTGACCCGCCAATGTTAGAGGCTGCCCATTTGGCATACACCACTCTCTTTTTCGTTCGTGAGCTATCCTCTTCATCTCAGCTTCTTGAGCTGCATGAGCTCCACCCGCCCGGGGGGGGGGGTGCGGCTCTATTCCTATCAGATTTATTATTCCTACAACTTTGTAATCCCATTCTTTAAAATGCTATGAAGACTAGACATCAAGCTATGGTTAAATGAATAAGCATAGAAGTGAGTGCATTTGTAGGAAGTAACTCTCTTATCTTGCAGTATATTGGATGTTCTAATTCATAAGATAAGATTTTTATTATTCAATTGAATGATTAAGGATTGATAGATAAGATCTTTAAAGAAGATTTTCAAAATGGAAAGAAAATTTGATGTATTATGTTTTTTGATATCATATGAATAATTTACATATATATGCATAAACTATCTATAAATTAAATATAGATGTTTTATATGCATGAAAAAAAACGATGAATAAATGCACCCATGCATGGGGTGATGATGACATGGAAAATCAAGTTGATGACATGGTAGGGCAGGTTGCTGATGAGGCCATACACGTGTGGCATGTGACACGAACTCAAGATGATGTGATATGTCCACATGGAGGATGTTTTGATGACATGGACTAATGATGTGGCAATTCGAGTAAGGTGGCAACTCTCCCTCCTTGATGATGTGTCAATGCATGTGACATGGCATCAAATGAGGTGACATGTCATGTCATCAATGATGAGGTGGCATAATGAAGTGACACATTGAGATGGCACATAGAGGTGGAATGCATGCCATGTGTAGGTGAAATGTCAAACACCGGGCACATGTATGGCCACCTTAGAGATCTCTGCTTAGGCTTGGTACATCACCTAATCTAGGAAAAAGAGTCATTTGTGCTCATAACTCTTCTTATACCATTATACTCAAAACAACAAGATGGGTTAGATCTATGCCTTCTTGATGTGTTGTATTTTCCAACGATAAAGAAGAATCTCAGCTTTTGTTAGAAGAGGACTTTGAGGATGACAAATGCACATTTAAAGATGTAAGGACTAGGTGATAGTCACTTCTGGGACTTTATACCATGGGCTATATCATCTTGATAGGTATGAGGCGAAGATGTGCGATGCATATATGGTGACACTACTCCTACCACCATGCAAGAGGCAAAGTTATGGCATGCACGCTTTGGGCATGTAAATTTTGGTAGTTTGATGCTTTTAGAAAAGTATCATATGGTGATAAATATGCCTCATGTGGAGTTTCCCGAAGACATGTATGTGGGGGATGCATTTTAGGCAAGATGCATCGAAATGCCTATCCAAAGGATGGTTCAATAAGAGCTATCAAGAAATTGTAGCTCATTCACAGTGCAATACGTGGTCCCCCCATGTGGACACCTTTCTTGGGAAAGCATGGTCTCCCTATGTGAACACCTTCATCATCTTTACTTTTTAAAATTTATTGATGACTATTCCATATTTACCCCTTTAAGGCAAAATATGAAGTCTTCATGTTTTTCAACATCATGTTGCCATTTCTAAAAATGAGCAAGGATTTTAAGTGTAGACAATGCGTTCAGATAAACCGAGCGAGGGGGTATATATCCAATGCCTTCAAGGCATACTTGTCACAAAAAGGCATAAAGCGTTAATGTACGATGCCATACATCGCAACAGAAGAGTGGTATTGTAGAGAGGAAGAACAGATTCCTCATGGATATGACACGATATATGGTGAAGGGCAAAGGATTGCCCCACATGTTTTGGATGGAGGCAATTATGTGTGATGCTCATTTGTTGACTATTAGCAACCCTACCAAACCATTGAAAACTATTATGCCTTATGAGACTAGGTATGACAAGAAACCCAAAGTGGACTACCTTTAGTGTCTTGCATATGCACATCAAATGAGAGGCAAGCTTGATGACAAGGCCGCAAGTGCATATTTGTGGGTTACATGAGTGAGAGCAAAAGATACCATCTCTAGACTCCTCTCAGTCAAAGGATTTTTGTGAGTAGCATTTGTACTGAAATGATGTTCAATCCGCGATTGAATTTCAACAGATGTCTACATGTAGGCTCACATGGCATATTTGATGGACTACAACTCGTTGCACATGATGACGATGTGGAGGTGAGGGAAGAGCTTACAAGAGGCTAGATCAGTCCCCATGTGGCTAGTCCGTACTCTACAAGAGAGCAAACTCTATGCTCCCTCACTAGAGCAAGACACAAAGCATAGGAGAACCACATCATCCTAATGCCTACTTGGATGATTAGACTTTGTGATGCAAATGAGCACCAAAATAAGAGCTATGCATGATGAAATGCATGACATACATAAGAATGGCACATGAGATTTGGTTGACTTGCCCTATGGCAAGAAAACTATAGGTACGAAGTGGGTTTGCAGGGCCAAAAGGAACTCTAATAATACTTTCGTACAAAAAGCAAGACTTGTGGCAGAGGGATATACTCAACAAAAGAGCATTGTTTATGATGAGACTTTTGCATCTACTTCTAGCATACCACCATTAAAAGTGTTATTGCATTGGCTTCCCATCACGAATGGAATGTACATCAGTTGGATATCAAAATAACCTTCCTTAATGGAGACTTGCATGAGAAAGCGTATGTGAGTCAATCCATGGATTTTGTGGTGCATGGTCAAGAAGGAAAAGAACGTAGATTACACAAGGCAGCCTATGGTCCTGAACAAGCTCCTCGAGCTTGGTATGAAAAGATACATGCTTATTTGACTAGCCACAGCTTCTAAAATAGTCCAACAGAGAGTACCCTCTATGTCAAGGTGAACGAAGAGGATTTGATCATCATCATCCTATATGTGGATGATGATATGTTGCTAACATGGACCAATGAGGATAAAATCATATCATTCAAGGCTAACCTTGAATCCTCATTTGAGATGTCAGATCTAGGTTATTACACTATTATTTGGACATGCAATTACAAGAGGGCATTGTTTTGTTCCAATCCAAGTGTGTGAAGGGGTTGTTACAAAATCTAATACCAATGTAACTAATGTGGGGTTCACACATGACTAGTAATGCATTTGAACACTTAAAATAAAGGCACTCACTTTATCCACTTAAAACCACAGGCAATATTTGACGAGTGCTTATGTAGTCATGACATCTTCAAGTTAGTTCTTCACTACTATTGATTAAAGGGTGTGCTTGTGCAGAGATAAGCTAGCACATAAAGGGTTGGAATCTGAGTCCTAGTTGTAAAGCTGCAGAGGAGACACAAGCTCATCTATGGTAGAGCTGCCATGGAATTGCTGCATTTTCTCTAAATCTGTGGTGCTCATCTCAGATAGTTTGTGATTGCACAAGTTGTGACTATGGGAGAGGGCGCTCTGAATAAATACTATTTATTTCACTTTTTTCACAACGATTATCATACAAAGTACTTCTTTTCAGCATTACAATTATGGTATATACTTAAAAGAAACGGGCTTTAATTGGTGCTCCTGCCAATGATCTCTACTAGGACAAGAGTTAGTACATTAAAAAATTATTTACATATACTCCCCACTGTTGAGATTGATGTGGGAATCAAGCCAAGACCTGATATCATCAAAGGCTTGCAAAATAACCTCATCCGGCTCACCTTCCAGAACACTGTGCCATGCATTTTCATAAATGTGAAGTGTCTTATCAGCGCTCTTGGCCTGCTCATGCAAAGCTTTACTAACAGAAGGATCTGTTACGATATCATGTTCGCCATGCAAAATCAGCAAGGGGAGAGCAACCTGGTGTACAGACATAGGGGTGCACATCAGACGTTTGAAAAAAAACTTAATCAACTCACAAAAAAAAAAAAGAAGAAGCATACACAACATCAACAGTTAAAGCTTGCCAACAAGTGCTACCCAGTTGGAAAGGGTGTTTGGTCCTAGCAAGAGGTCATAAATTCAAACCCCACTGGTAGCATTGTGTTTAGGCCTCTTGTAGATGATATATATATGGAAGTTTTGAAGGGGCGGGGGGGGGGGATGGGGTGTGGAGGACCAGTTAAAGCTAAGATCATATCAAAAACAGATACACGACATCAACAATTAAGCTGAAATCACATAGGAAGACAATTGGTAGAGAGGCCCTGTATCGGATGAATAAGCCCGAGCTCATGGATGAAGCAGGAATTGGAGAAGATGCTGGCCAGCAGGATGCTACACATTTATTTAAGAGAAAGCAAGCAGAAAAAAGAGAGGAGAAAAGAAGCCAAGGAGAAAACCAAGAGGACAATCATGTGGATGTAATGTGCTGCGATGCGACGTATGAACAATTCCAATGTGACAGTATGAAGGGGCAGCTTCTAGGGTTGGACTGAGTTTGATGGACATCTGTTATGAACATAGGCTGCACACATGACATCTTCCATCCAAAATTTGTGAGGCAAGTACTGGCCCTTGACCATACATCGTGCCATCTCCATGAGAGACCTATTTTTCTTCTCAAATACACCACTTTGCTTATTTCTCTTGAAGATAGCTTCCAAGTAGCCTAAAGCTTATGCACAGTTCTGCCCGGCATTTGGTCGCTTTTTCCTTGTGTTTGGCGGTCGGTCAGTCAGTTTGTTTGGTCAGTCTTGTGGACACAGTTCAGCTTGTATACATTTCTCCAGAAGAAGAAATAAAGCAAATACTCCTGCTTGCAAAAGAGGGGGGGGGGGGGGGGGGGGGGGGGGGGGGGGGGGCGCTTCAATGTGTAATTCGGGAGCCCATCTGGTGTCATCTCTACAACATCCATTTTCAGATTCATGTATGTTGTTTTAAAGGATTGCTAAAGACTCACTAAACTCAGGTTTAAAGAAAGGCTTCGTTGTTTCACACGGTCCTAGCTCAGTGCATGCTACATTGGTATCAGAGCTTGGGACGTGACTCAACCAAGTTTGCCTAGGGTTAGGGCATCCTATGGATGGTAAAGCTGAGATCGGAAAAAACCACTCGCCCATCCACAATGGCATCAAGCTCCGAAGACATCACTAAAGAAGAACCATTCGAAGGAATGCTTCCGCAAAAAGAAGACAAAGACAACCAAAAGCTAAAGGAGCAGATACAACAACTCCAGATTCAACTCGAAAGAGTGCATATGGAAAAAAATTTGGCAGAATTACAAGTAACCTTGGCCCATAGTTGTCTGTGAAATTAGTCCTGCTCATGAGGTACATAAAAAACGGTGCAGTATGAAACTATGCAAGCGAAACTATTGCGAAACTGTTTTTTTTTTTAATAGCCGTTTTTTTTGGGTGACTTTTTTATGTCCGTTTTTTTTTTCTTCTTGTTTTGCTTTACTGTTTTTTATGGCCGTTTGGGCAATGGGGGCTTTCTACCTTGCCACCTTCTCTCGACTTTGCATCTCTAAATGTGTACAAATATCTATTTTTCAAGTGTTTTTTTAAAGTCGACCGTACCTCTATTGAACTTATTTTTTTGAAATAAAAAAGTCCCGTACCGGTACCATTTTTTCGTACCTTCGTCTCATTTCGTACCTTCGTACCTAACAACTATACCTTGGCCCAGCAGAAGACACCTAAAGAACAAAGTTCCTCAATGGAACAATAGTGTCGATGGATGACTGAAAAGGAAGAGTGAGACCGTGAAGCAAGACAAGCCAAACAACTAGCCGAGAGAGCCAAATGCAAGGCCAAAGAGGAGCGATTGCGGGCGAAGCTCGAAGCGAAGGCGACGAACCACAAGCGACAAGCCCGAGAAGACTGGAGGGACTAGTTCCAATAAACACTCTAGATTCTGGTAACTTCTTTCCACCCTACTCAATCTCCCACAACCCCAGCCATAGCCTTGACAATAGTTATCCGTGCCTCACTGAACTTCACTAAGTACGACGGCAAGTGCGACCATTCGGTTCTGACTCACTTTATTCAATAGTTTGTTGCCCACTTTCCACTTCCAAAAATCACATAAACCCAAGACAAAGTCCATCTAGCGGCTCCACACCTCACTGGTGATGCAGTCACTTGGTGGCAATATTGGTCCCGTTTGCATACAGATCCTTACACTGGCTTACCGGACTATGATTGAGACACCTTTGTGTCCGATTTGAAGACTAGTTTTCTACCTCCGCAGCACATGACAAATCTACAAGATGAGTTCTACAAACTCACCCAAAACGGTTCCCCTGTGCTTACTTACTCCAACAAGGTGATCACATCAACTCAACAGTTGGGGAAGTGCAAGGAGGAGAAGCTCAAGCAGTTCATTTGGGGATTGGATCTAAAAATTCGGTTTCTCGTTCGAAATTTTGAACCTCAGACATATGACAGGGCTTTGACTCTTGCACAGAATCATGAGCTAATGGAGAGCTTACACCAAGCTCTGATACCATGTTGAAATTCATGGATCAAGCTCTTTATTGACAATCAACTATCTAATTAGATCGTAATCCTAATCTAATTAACATGTGATTAGTGCTAAGCTAAGCTAGGGTGGGTGATACCTAATAACAAACATAATGAATGAACTAAGCTAATTTAGCTTAAGACTCAAGCTCAATTAGGTTACAAGATTAAGACTTGTACTCATAGAGAGGCTTGAGAGCTTGCTACATTTTGCATTTCTTGAAATGGTCCTCTTTTATATGAGGAGAGTACAACAAAGCTATGATAGCTCATGTGGGATAACTTGGCTAGGTGACTTGACACTCTAGCATCACTCATTTCAACACAGATGACCAGCCTCCTCCAACAGTTTCAGGACATCATGTTGAGTGATGATCTCCCACCAAGACCCCCACCCTCTCGTCCTGAAGACCATTGTTATCAAATTGGTACCTGGAGCTGAGCCACCCAGTAAGTTTCCATATCGTCTTTCCAAGGCGTTGGAAGCTGAGTTGGAGATGCAACTAGCACAATTGCTGAGGTCTGGTTTCATCAGACCTTCTTCCTCTCCATTTGCTGCACCGATTTTGTTTGTGCAAAAGAAAGATAAGACCGCATGTCTTTGTGTGGATTACAGAGCCTTGAACAAGTTGACAATCAAGAATAAGTTCCCAATGCCAAGGATAGAGTACATCCTTAAAAGGCTCAACGGTGCTCAGTACTTCACAAAGATCGAACTCAAAACTGGCTATCATCAAGTCCGGATTTTCGAGGCCGATATCACAAAGACTGCCTTTCGAATAGAACGAGAGCATTATGAGTTTGTGGTCATGCCTTTTGGTTTGACCAATGCACCGGCGACATTCAACAAGATGATGTCACGAGTCTTCGCCATACTCATCGGTATATGTCTTTTTATTTTTTTGGATGACTATTCTTATTTTTTCTACACTGCAAAACAGCACGTGAAAGATGTGCAAAAGGTCTTGCAGCTTTTGCGAGACAATGAACTCTACGTTAATGCAAAGAAGAGCATATTTGGAGTTCAAGAAGTCCAGTACCTAGGCTATGTGATCGGTTCCGATGGCATTCGCCTTGATCCTGAAAAGATAAAGGCAATCCTTGATTGGGACGTTCCAAAGACAATCCAAGAGATACATTCCTTCGTGGGCTTGTGCCAAGCATATAGCTCGCATATGGATCGGTTTTCTAACCTTGCAACACCATTGACAGATTTTCTAAAGGGCGTGAAGACTAGAAGACAAGAAAGTTTCAGCCACAGGTAAGGCTTTAGAGGCTTTCTTTGCTTTGGAAAAGGCATCTTCTAAAGCTCAAGTTCTTAAACTCACATCATGGGATGACCCTTTTGAGGTAATCACCGATGCCAATAATCTCGCCATAGGAGCAGTTTTGCAACAAGAAGGCAGACTAGTGGCGTATTACAACATAAAGTTGAATGATGCAAAAAATAAAATAAAAAAAATGTATATGACAGAGTTGCTAGGGGTTATCACAGCCTTGAAGCAGTGGAAACCTTTTCTTTATGGAAGGGAATTTACTGTGAAGACAGACCACCAGGCCCTGAAGTGGTTACAAACTATGCCAAGTGCCTAGTGGAGTGATAGATAGCACCGGTGGAATCAGTTGTTCCAACAATTTGGAGGAATGATTGAGTATTGGACCGGGTAAGAACAACACCGTAGCAGATGCTCTGAGTCGCAAAGGCAGTCTTCAGACAGTACAGGAGTCCATTGTGCTGGAGACACAAGGAAACGATTTAGACAGTATGAAGACACAGTATATAGATTGTCCAGAATTTGGAACTCCTTACAGTATGGTCCTTTATTCAGAACCGGGTCATTACACCATTCAGGACATTAGCTCTTCTACGAGGGTCGACTATGTGTTCTCAGGGAGAAGAGACCAGCGCTCCTCCATGATGCCCATGATTCACTTGTTGGTGGTCATCGCGGGATCAACAATACCTTGGAGAAGTTAGAAAGATCATTTTATTGGCCGAAGATGCACAGGGATGTGTACAACTATGTTTCTCAGTGTTCCATATGTCAAAAAGTGAAAGTACCTCATACCAAACATGCAAGGTTGCTTCTCTCTTTCCTCGTTCCTAAGGATCCGTTTCACAACATTTCAATGTATTTTGTTGGACCCCTTCCCGCATCTATTAGATCTCGGAATACTCAGTGTATGACGATAGTTGACAGATTCAGTAAATTTTGTATGCTTATACCATGCAAACAGATGGCCACAACAGAAGATATAGCCCGACTCTTTCGCCGACATTGGTATCCGGTTTGTGGTTTGCCATGGCCCATTACTTCAGATCAGGACCCAAAGTTTACATCCCACTTCTAGCAAGCTCTGTTCGACAACTTTGGTACCAAATTGCAATTGTCCAGTGCATTCCATCCCCAGACCGATAGCCAAACCAAGATTTACAATCAGTTGGCTTTCTCGCCATGCAACTCAGATTGCCAAACAGTTGGACGATGCACAACGTCTTCCACTTCTCTTGGTTAAAGCCTTATATTGGACCTTCATTGTGGAATGTTCCAGAAGAGCAGCAGCCACAAATGGTTGATAAAGTAGAGGTGATAGAGCCTGAGCAGATCCTTCTACATTGTTGGAAGCATGGTTTTGGACGACATCTTCGCCAATTTTATGCAAAGTTCAAAGATCGAGGGACCCATGAAGCCATTTGGCTAGATGAAAAATTCTTCCTCAAGTATCCCCAGTTATTGGCGGACTACCTCGAAGCTATGAACCTGCCGCCAAGCTAAGCAGGAGGGAATGTCACGTGCACCCATGCACTGTAGTACACAGTGACAAAACTGGCTCATCAATAGTGCACGAATCCTCTATAGAAGTATTACCTTTTAGGATTTATTTATCGTATGCTGTGACCCCTTTGTGAGCCCAATCCGAGACATGTCAGGCACGAGCTACGTGACTCAGTCTCCCAGCCTTAGAGTGTCAAGTCAGTCCTCTTAACCCACTATGGAGAATTCAGCAAGTGTTCATCATTCACGAGCATGTAGATGTCAGCCATATCAATAGATGCATTAGGAGCATATAGTTGCATAGCATGAAGATGGGGACCCCTGGTGAGGGGACTTGGCATGATCCCACAGATCGGGTGGAGAGTCTTGATGCCCCTTTCTTTGCATATACAGCGCGGCTCGACCACAGGACCCAAATGCTAGAGATAGATGGCACACCGGCAGCAGCAACACAGTGGAAGTCTCAGGGCCTATCACAGCGCTTCCTTTCAGATTTCTGGAAGAGGCTTTGGGACAGCTTTCAATCGAGGAAGATCACTCTCTTCCTTTGGTTGAAGGCACACAGGAGTCTGGCGGTTGGTACTTAGCTGGCAGTCGGAGGTCGGTCAGCAGCTTGCCTGAGGTACAGCCACCCCCAGGAGTCTCAGCGACATTGCCTTTGGGATTGCCCGAAGGCATAGCAGATTTGGCAACGGATTCTCTGCATCTTTGCTATGGACAGGGCATAAACCCGGATCATCACTTGGGATACTGTCGCTTGGTTTGGGCCACCGAGGCTAGAGTGGTCAGGACTTACAAGGAGGATGGGGGAGGACTAGCCCTTCAGGTCTCCCACCATCCTATTGCAGTAGTACCAGTCACAGCCCCACCGGCACGTGTCTGGCGACCAATCTCATGCCAGCAATGGAGATTTACAGTAGCATAGCAACCTAGCACATTTGGCATGCTAGATGTAGCAAGGCCATCGAGGGTACCCACACTCCGCCGGCTGAGACCATCAGGAGCATATGGGTCGATATCATTCACACCCTCCGTGGTCATTGGGAGAAGTTGCAGGGAGGTTCTTGGTCGTTTCTGTTAGAAGTCATCTCCTGTCTATTTTTATACACCAGGGCCTTTGTTGTGGGTGTGCCCGCCCTTATGAGGTGTTTTCTCATTTTTCCCCACTCAATGTATTTTTCCCTATTTTTTCTATGGCTTGGGTGGCTTCCTTGTGTTGGCAGGAGGGCCTTTGTGCTGGCCTATTGTACCTTCAAGAACCCGACCTCATATCTGTTCAGGCCGACTCAGGACAGCTGGCCGACTAAGTGTATTTGCTGGTCGTGGAGGTTCAGGGCCAGTCGGCTACCTTTAGCACAGGCCGACTAGGTATTTGGTGCCATATAAAATGGCCCCATGGCCCCCATTCCATTTTGTATCATTCTCGGGATCTTCTTGTGTATATAGAGCAGAGTTACACGCCTCTATCTCTCTCTCTTGTGCTGTGATTTTCTACACTGCGTTTTGCTCGTGTGTTCCCAGATCTGGTCAACATCTCCGCTGCGTATTCTGACATGGTATCAGAGCCTAGGCTCTAGATAGTTCTTGGGATTTGTGTGAGCAAGAGGAGGACTGTTGTGTTGCTAATTGGTGGACCGTATGGGACTGTTCGGGAAGAGGAGAAGCAAGAGGACGGTGGGCTGATTTGCTGGACAGCCACTTGCAAGTGTTAGTTCTTCTTTGTTCCCACCCACCCACCCTTTTCAGTGTACATCCCCGCAATGGCAGATCTGTTTGAGATGGCCGAGAGGCATGTGAAGATCCCGACACTCCCCACGTTCCCGGTGGACCGTCAGTTGGACGGGAGCAACTACGGCATATGGAAGGTTATGATGGAATCTGTTCTGGAGTCTTACGACCTCGCTGATTTCATCGTTGTTGGGGTTCCACGGCCGGAAGTAGAGGAAGGGGAGTTACCGTCGATCCGAAAGGACCGGGAGGCTCAGACACAGATGTGGGATCGTGTCAACGCCAGGGTCTGTTCGTTTATCTTTCTCAACTGCACACCGCAGGTAATCAATCATGTAAAGCATATGATGCTGGCCAGAGGTATATGGCAGCATTTGGCCTCTCTTTACAACAGGGTATCGCCCATGAAGAGGATTTCCTTGGAAGTACAGATGCGGGTTATGAGCCCTGCAAAGTTGTCGACGATGCGGGAGCATATTAACAAGCTGCAGGCTCTTCAGCAGGAAGTTCTTCAGGCTGGGAAGGAGATATCGTCAGAGGACATGGCCATAACGTTGTTGTCACACCTGCCCTCTCAGTACTCAGCATTTTACTCGTCTTTGATTACCAGTGGCAAGCTCAGCACCATCACGTGGAAGGAGCTTGTGCCCATGGTCTTGGACCAGAAGGAACGATTCACGAACCCTCCTCAGGGTGGAGGTTCGGAGGCCTTAACTGGCCAACGGTCGAAAGGCCGTAACACGGGCAAAGGGAAGGCTTCGTCGGAGAAGTCTTCTGAGAAGAAGTCCGTTTACTGACCGTGAGAAACTAAAGGCAGAGAGGACCTATAACGATTGTGGCGAGAAAGGCAACTATTGGAGGCAGTGTCCCAAGCGGAAGACCGAGAAGGATAAAGATTCCTCAGCAGCAATCATGAAAACTCCGGCTTTTGTGCACCTGGAGGTGATGGACACCGATATTTCATTTTCTTCAGGCAAGGAGGAGATTGGAGGATTCTTCGCGACGGATACTCAGGAGTGGATTCTAGACAGTGGTGCTTCCAGGCACATGACTCCTTCCCGTTCAGATTTACAGGATCTCTGCAGGTATTCTAGTCACATTCTTACTGGGGATACATCCACTATCCCAGTTCACAGTGAGGGCAGGTTGGAGATAGTTCCCGATGGCAGAGGGGGGAAGCATTCCTCCCAGGTGTTGTATGTTCCGTCACTTGGTTTTCATTTGTTGTCAGTGCATCAGGTTTGCAAGACTGGCATACGGGTGGAGTTTGATAAGCATTTTGTTGCTCTCTGGCACAAAGCAACAGGCCAGGTGGTTTGGGAAGGCGGAGTGGAGAATGGAGTTTACAAGCTTTCAGCACTCTCTCTCCTAGGTCCTCAGGTTTGTGATGAGTGTCAGTCTGGTAATGGCCACTTAAGTGTGGATATGATGCAGGTACAGGCTTTCCGAGACCAGATAGTGGATAGCTTGCCAGTGGATGGCAGCAGTTGGCAGGAACTCTCCAGTACATTTAAGTAGTTCTTGTATTCGTCAGTCAGAGGAAATTGAACAGGTCACTTATGCACTGATGTCTCGTAGTATTTGGGACAAAGAACCTCCTGTAGATGAGGATGTTCTTTCCACGGGGACCTTTCGGAAAGCCAGGCAGGTGGCAGTTGATGATTACTTGCAGAAGGAGGTGCATACCCCAGGCTTTGTGGTTCCGGATTTAGAGGGGGTGATTGACAGGTTTCGGAAGGCCTTGCGTGGTCTTCATCAGGTTTCCGGGACTTGGTTTTGCACCATAACAGGTGTTGATCCTTGTGAGCAGTGTGATGCTTTTTTGACTCAGAAGCAGAATGGTTCATTGATCTGGTTGATGGACACCAGTTTGGACGGGAGGAGCTTGATGAGGCAGTTGAGCTCATGGTTGCAAATGACTCTTTGGGAGACAGGATTGTGTTTCCTGTGGTTTCTGCGGCATGCAAAGGATCATGGACTCTTGTACATAGGAGGGGGACTGATTGATGGAGTCCGACTCCAAGGTTGGAGTGACTCGGTTTGGGGAGGAGATCCAGACACGAGGAGATCTACTTCAGGCCCAGGAGCAGTTTTACGTAGCAGTAAGAGGCAGTCATCTTTTGCCTTGTCGAGGACAAAGGCAGAGTACCGGGATGCTTGTGATGCTGCTTGTGAGGTGGTGAGGATGCAGAGGTTGCATTGCAAGTTTGGGCTTCCATTGGAGGAACCCATGGTCATCCAGAGGCACTGTGTTCGTGAACAGATCGTTGCTGATGACATCTTGCTAGAGTTCTGTTCGACAGAGGACAGTACAATGGACCTCTTCACGAAGTCGCTATCTCAGGATTTGCTCAACCGGCACCCCAGCTCCCTGTGTTACACAGCCAGGAGCTGAGAGGGGGTGTTAGAAGTCATCTCCTGTCTATTTTTATACACCAGGGCCTTTGTTGTGGGAGGGCCGCCCTTATGAGGTGTTTTCTCATTTTTCCCCACTCTCCGTATTTTTCCCCCATTTTCCCTATTTTTTCTATGGCTTGGGTGGCTTCCCTGTGTTGGTAGGAGGGCCTTTGTGCTGGCCGACTGTACATTCAAGAACCTGACCTCATATCTGTTCAGGCCGACTCAGGACACCTGGCCGACTAAGTGTATTTGCTGGTCGTGGAGGTTCAGGGCCAGTCGGCTGCCTTTAGCACAGGCCGACTGGGTATTTGGGGCCATATAAAATGGCCCCATGGCCCCCATTCCATTTTGTATCATTCTCGGGATCTTCTTGTGTATATAGAGCAGAGTTACACGCCTCTATCTCTCTCTCTCTCTCTTGTGCTGTGATTTTCTGCACTGCGTTTTGCACGTGTTCCCAGATCTGGTCAACATCTCCGCTGCGTATTCTGACAGTTTCCCCCCCCCCTCCCCCTGTATGAGATAGCCTTCTCCTCACAGAGCGGCCAACCGAGGAGAAGCATCTCTTTCCCTTTGATCATTTGTCTCCCGCCCTTATATGAGGTGAACCATGAGGCTTTATTTAGCCCGTCGTGGTTGTACTTAGCCCTTAGCGGCTGTTTTTCTTAAACTAATTGAAGGACCTTTTTCCCGGAAAAAACAAAAAGCATGTAGATGGGCCCAGCCCTAAGTACAGCCCCAAGGCAGTCCCCCAAAGTGTGGGCTAACCTTGCAAGGGGTAGACAATCCCCTAGCCATGCATGTAGGCTCAGCCGACCAGCCCTTGGGAGGCTGTGGAGAAATTGCCCAGACCCTTGGAGGTCTTGGGGCCCAATCAGCCAGCTTAGGTGGCAGTTGGCTAGAAGATGCAGCAAACCGACAGCAGATCTCAGCCAACTAAGCATTGATTGCTAGTCGTGTTTCAGTTGCTACAGCCAACTGACATTTAATGTCAGTCGTGAGCATTTTTTGCCAGCCGACCAGCATAAGAAGCAGCCGACTGGCTTCATGTGGCCATATAAAAGGACACGACCAGTTCAGTCCATAAATCATCAGTCATAAATCAGAGTTTATCATCAGAATTCAAGCATGTATGATTAGGCTCTTGCTTGTGTATACTTACAGCCCTACTTGTGCTCTCAGCCCAAGGCAAAGAAGCTCAGTCTCTTCAGGAGTATTCAGCAAACCTTCCCTCAGTCTCGGGCCAGTGTATTTCTCTAGAAGATAGCTTCCAAGTCGCCTAAAGCTTATGCACAGTTCTGCCCAGCATTTTTTTTTTTCCGAGAAAAGATCCTTTCATTAGTTATATAAAAACGCCCGTAGGGCTACAAAAGATCTCTCCTGCTCATAAGAGAAGCACAGCAGTGAATACAGCAAGGCAGCCCGAGAGACTCTCCCTAGGTGCTGCAAAATACAAGCATCAGTACAACGGACTGAGGGGATAAATCATACAATAGGGGGGGGGGGGGGGGGGGGATAGCCAAACAGGTGGCCTGTAATGCCAACGGGGGGATCCCGTGTGTAAGGTGTAGAAGGGCCGCTGCGCCAGGTGGTGTGAAAGGCCTGGCTGTTCTGCAAATACTGCAAAGAACACAAGCTCGGACAAAATAAACTCTGCTCAGGATCTCTGAAAAGATCACTGCTCTCTCCAAATAACTGTAAATTCCTGTAAGAAAAAAGTCTCCACAGATACAACATAGCTCCCGAAACTGATCCTCGAGTGAAGTAGCTGGAGATAGGCCGCCTCTGAATGTAGAAAACTCTTGTGGGAAGCAAAACGCAACCAAAACACTGCTATCTAGCAAAAATAGCACTCCACTGCCAACAAAAGGCAAGGAACATGTAGAAACCGGGAAACCGTGTAGGCCAGGAACAAAACACAGGTATAGATGCTCCAAAATCAACAAAACACTGACTGAAATCTGAAATTCAAAATCCTCCTCAGGTACCAAACTGCCTCCAAAGCCACAATCCAAACAAGAAACCCCCTCTGCAAGTGATCTGTGTCCACTGGAGAAGAAAACACAGCCAAACAAGAGCTACAAACCTGAAAATTCAGGCCAACCAGTGTCCACAACTCCTATGAGGAAAAACGCTGAAGAGAAGGTACCTTGGAGTCCAATAGATGAAGCCCACTTGAAGGTAGAGCTACCAGCAAGATCGGTTCAGAAAAAACGCAGCAACCATGGCTGCAAATCTGAAAACGCATAGGTATAAGGGGCTGTAGAATGGGCTGAATATGGAAACGCTGAAGCCTCAGATCAAGAACTGCTGCAGAGAACAATCAGGGGGGGGAGGGATGGCACAAGATAACCAGAAGGGACAGGCAAGAGGGAGCCCAGAGAGCTCCAAGATCAGGGCTAAGAAAGCAAGCCCAAACACGCCAAAAACGCAGCCTGTTTGGGACAGCTATGTTGCTGTCCAGACCTGAAAAAAAAACGCCTGAGAACCCCTAGAGGGTGCCGCCAAGAAAGGGCAGGTATGCTGTCCAGAAAAACGCCCGAAACTGCAGGCCACTGAAAGAGGGATGAATCAGCCCTTGAATATCTGAAACGCAAGCTTCACTTGGTGAAAAAACGCAGATCTGTCCATGGGTAGAAAAACTCAGATTTGAAGTGGTAGAGGAGGGAGCATCCAACGCTGAAAATCACCGACGCTCTAATACCATGATAGAATGTACAGCGGAAGAAGGGAAAGTGGAAACACAGGAGAGAGTGAGAGAGAGAGATGGAGAGGAAACACAGGTGAGAACCTGTTCTCAATATCATCACCAAAAGGAATACATGTCCCGAGCAAGAGGGGAGAACCTCGTATGTGAGGGATTGCAACTAGGCAAGCAGTGAGAAATGAAGGAGGCAAGCCAGCTATATATATGCCCATGAGTAGGCAGCCGACTGATGATAAAAAACCTCCACGACTGGGAAAATACCCAAGACTCCATAAAATGGGGAACAATGTGGAAAAATATATGTGAGGGGTGACCAACCCCTCTAGCTAACATGGTCACCCTAGAGGCTAAAATAGGACACCAAATAGGAAGCCAGCAAGAAGGGGATGATGTCTAACAAGTATGTGGGGCCAGAGCCAGAAGAGCCTATCACAGAAGAGCTGCTAGAGGTTGATGAGCTAGAGGAAATCTTCAACCTGAGCAGATTCTGTTCCACAAGGAGAGAAAGCTATCTGCTGGTAAGCTTTCCACACGATATCTTGTGAAGTTCAAGAACTAATTGTCAACACAAAATGGGTTGATGAAGACTACTTCAAAGGCAAATTTGGGTACTTTTCAGTTGAGTTCAACTGTTTAGATTCTAGAACCCCAGGTGGGGTGGGGGTGTGTCACCATTTGGCCAGCCAAGTGGTCTTCCCCTGTATGCGAGGCTAGAGAGCTTCATGTCGCCCGTACTGAGGCCAAGACTTGTGTCACCTACGGAAGGCCAGGCCATGTGTCACCCGTAGTGTGGCCAAGACGTGGAACCCACTATCAAGGATCCTAGTTGAGGCTTCCCAGTGAGCTAGTTCCATGCTCGGGAAGACCTCTTATTTACAGGTTCCAAGAACGGGAGTTATATCCATTGCATAATGCACATGCATGCATCTCTCCTTGCTTGAAACTAATTTCACATGACTTGTTTTCATGTTACTACCTGCTATGACGTGTCCAATTCATGGGCAAGGGACGACCAGTGCCCTATATTTTGAGGCATGTGAACAGGTGGTAAGTATT
Source organism: Cibotium barometz (assembly GCF_041138505.1). NCBI lineage: Eukaryota > Viridiplantae > Streptophyta > Polypodiopsida > Cyatheales > Cibotiaceae > Cibotium > Cibotium barometz. Next base: position 46,275,463 of record NC_141089.1, on the reverse strand, counting down.
CACTTTAACCTTTGTTTACTCTTGTAAAGGTTTTATAACCTTTACTGTTCACACTTTATTAAAGCCAGACACCGCCCATTGGCCAGTGCCTGGGCCCAAGGGACAAAGTGTGGCCAGCCCAAGCCGTGGGAACCTCCCTAGGCCATTTAAACCCCCACGTGGTCCTCTTCCACAATTGCTTCTCTCTTTCTCACACATACATTAGAGGCTGGCGCATCCTTTCTTTTCCTCCACCTGCTGGAAACTCTACTATATGCAGTACCTGCTGAAACCTTACTGTACCTGCAAGCACACCTGCTGGAAACCCTACTGTACCTGCGGAAACCTAGCTGGTGTAGTTACACAAAGCCGAAGCCCAACAACTACAGCAACATGACATGGAAGAGAGCGCATCCTCTTGGGTCAAACACATACTTCCACCAATTTGTGGTCATAAGCAAGTTAACATGAGAAAAGTTTAAGTACCTTACAGAAAGAAGGTTTACACCAATTCTGTGAAGGTAATGTAGAGATAACTTTCCTAATTTGAACTCCCAAGTCTGACTGAAAACTCACCTCATTTAATCGGCTTGAGATCTCTTCGGTAGCTTTCAGCAGCTCTACAGCAGTTTTCAAGCGTGGCCGATCTTTGTAGGCTATCACGTTATAAGCTGTCTGGAGAACAATACACCCACAAGAAAAGTTGGGATTTCGCAAAGAGAAAGATGGTAGCTTGCTACATGACAGTACTAGGACAGTCAGAATAACACAGTGCTTTCTTTTCTATCAAAAACTTGAACCTGTTGCCTCTTTTCGATATCCCTAAATGCCATGTCTGCCAGGTTCTTTTCCGGTACCAGCTTTGCCCTTGGGAACAAGTTGGCAAGGACTATCAAAATCTGCAGCAGTGGCCACGGTGGATACATGTCTGCAGCAATCTGCCACAAGTAGGATTGACCAAGACAAACGCATGATTCAGGCGGTCATGAGATACCTATATGAGCTTTTATACGATTAATTTCTTATTACGGACAGGTCCATGCTGGTATCAAAACTAAATAGGCAAACAGGAGGGGCTGAAAGCTATACTTTGCACATTGGAGCTACAAGAACTGCACCATTCCAAGCCTCGGGTCGCTTCAAGTGAGCCTTCAAAGATACTGCTCCTCCCATCGATTCTCCAAAAAGAAAGCAAGGAAGCTTCTCAAACTCTGGTCGTCCTGCCAAATTCATTATGACGAGTACTATGAGCAGAAAACAAATTGAACTCAACACTACCATTGAATATATAGAGTTACTCGTATAATCATCTTTAAGAAAGCAAGGCACTTTGATCAGGCCATCTGTCACATGCATCAATCCTCAGATGCAAGTGTCAAGACAACCAAAGGACGTGTACATGGTAGAAAAAGGCAATCAAGGTTTAACAGACTTTTCCGAGCCTTCACAAAGGGGACGCATTCAATGAGTAACTCTGAGTGTAATTTAGGATTTTTACACATTGGGTAGATGTAGGTACACGCCAACCAGGGATTATGGCCACCTGAAGGCACATCGCCTACGAGAATGGTCAAGTTGGGAACCAAAGAGCACTGCTGGTCACTGATGGAAATGCCAGATGCTTGCGTTAGGGAAAAATCAGTGGCAAATGAGCATGGAATAGATATGGACAGGTTTGGGGCTCATTTTTTGGCAGCATAAGCAGGTGCAGACCAGCCTGGATAGGTTAAGCGCCTTATCAGACCAGCACGAACATGTTCAGTGACTTTAATCACACCTTTCATACCTTGCCAAGGGCTGGCTAACTTATGTTAGATGGAGAGTGCTTTTTATCATTCCTCAGCATCTTCCACTTCACCCCCAAGAGAAGGCCCCAAAAGTAGAAAATGCAAGCCCACAAACACCCTATAGTAGCCCATATCAACTAGAGGAGCAACAAAGAAGGGCACCAACAATCGTCATCAAATTTCAACCAATGTAACTATGGAATTGAAGGATGAATGTCAAACAAAGTTGCTCATGTCCCCAATTTGATCACACACAAAGAGAACTATGAGGCAAAAAGTGGCGTTCAGCCATTGTATTTTCATTCTCATATCACTAAAGAAAATACTTTTGTTTGGCTGGTTACTGTGGTCTAGCATTGCACCAACCCTCACCTCCGACTCTTCCCGCAATCGCTCCATTTGCCGCCTCCTCTTCCTCCGTGCCTACCATCCTCCCCCCCCCCCGCCCCCCCACCTCTCTAGAGCATTCCCATCGGGCCCCTGCAATTCCTAACCCGGAGAGGAGACAGCCGGCGAGTACCGTTCGCCGCCTGATTCATCGTTTCTCAGAGCTGGTGGAGATGACCATTGTGGCCTCACCAATGAGGGCTCTCCCACCTGAGTCTCTAGGCGGGCCTCCCAGGATCTTGGGGTAGCCTGTGGATTATAGTTTCTTCCGGTGTCTTCCGACGGAAGGGGAAGACAGGTTCGAGGAGACCGTAGCCCCTATTCGGATATGTGTGGTCTTCCACCACTCCAGATGGCGCGATGATCTTCTCCTTTCCCTTTAGCATAGCCCCCGAGACAGGGTGGGATCCAGAGTCGATGGCCGCTACCATACAGGATCAGGCAGTTGAGCTATCGCATCATCTACAAGATCTCCGGATCACCGACATTCTTACTCATCTATGGCCTTTGGCCAGGATGAAGCTTGGTGGATCAACCCACAGAGGCCAGGGAAGGGAGATGGTGACCTCCAGCCTAGAGGTGCTGCTTTTTGTGTTCATGCATACCTCTCTCGCAGTATGTAACTTGGTTGAACACAATGCTAATCAATACACTTAAATACACTAAGATTTGATGGACACTTGCTCAAATACAAGAAGTAAATTGTTGAATTGACAAGAGACACACAATGAGCCGGAACAGCCGACCCCTCCCTCAAATAAAGTATATTAATCTTGGGAGAATCAAGTACATAGTGTCATGGGCATTTCTGACCAGATTTCCATACCAATGCATATGAATACAGTATTGTAAACAAGTGGTTGTCGATGTAGACTTGCAACCCACACTACTCTCTCAAGTGCCCATGTTCCCTACCATCTGCTCTCTATTGTTCCACCAACACATGGTAGCAACAATCTGCAAGAGAGCACCTAGGACAAGAGAACACTACACAGGGTATGTGATCTTGTAATCCGGTTCCTCCCTCCTACTACTTGCTCCCATATTTAAGCATAAAAGGTTACCAATAGCAAGTAGAGTCGATGACAGCGGAAGTCTTCGCGATGGAAGTCCTTGGAGTGTTGAGATCTTTGATTTGTCGCCTTTCTTCGCGAGACAAAAGTCTTCAAGAGGATGAAGGGAACCTTGGGAAAGCTTCCCCATGGTTCAACTTGAGAAAGGAAGGCTGAAATTAGGGTTTTCAGCAAAAAGACCAAAAATTACAGCAAAAATGAGAGCTGTTTTGCTGAATTTCAGTCATTGGGAGTGAGTAGGAGAGTGATTAGGACTTGGAAACACTCTTGGAAGCTTGGAAAACACCCTAGCAAGTTGGGTATGGCTATGGAGAGCTTGGAAATGGAGAGAAATGGTGGAAAAACAGAGTTTTCAGCCTCCAAAAATCTTCATGAAGAGAAAACACGAATTTTCTCTTAATAAGTAAGTGAATTGGGGTCCAATCAGGTGAAGGGACATGGGGAGATGCCCATTTATGAGTAAAAGGGGAGGATCAGGTCCTGGACATTGACTCTTGTCCGCCTCGGGACTTCAGTGAGTGTGAACTTGCAAGCGGTCATAATTTATAGTGACTTTTGGGCGTCCAAACTTTAATGAAGTGAGAACACACTCACTTATAAATATTGGCTAAGTCCTAAGGGCTATTTGAGCCTAGATTGGGTAATACTTACCACCTGTTCACATGCCACACAACCATGTCAGCAGACAAGTTTCACACGCACAGTTCACGGGCGAGCGTCCCCTTACCCGGAACTACACATTGGTCAAGCAAGCATGAAAACAACATGCCTTTTCAATTGCAAGCAAGCACACAAAGATGCTATGCAATGCAGTATTGGTATGGACAATCCCCGTTCATGAGACTATACGTGCTCCAGGCAAGTACACGAGGCACCAGACCCAATGGAACACCAATCCACCAAGCATTTCTGGGCATGTACACGGAGGCACAAGCCCCAACGGAAAGCCAAGTCTACAGTATGACATGAGTGGCATCAATCCCCGGCATAAACAACTGCCATGGACACCAGTCCAATGTACATACATGATAAGAAAGCACGGGTGGACCAATTGGGTGGCCAAAGGGTGACACAGTACCTCTCCCCCTTTCCTACAAATACCTCCATTGTGATCAATGGAGCACGGAGTATGCATACTCACGCTCGGGCAAAGTGGCAGTAGATGGAGGGCAGGATCCACGCCCACTTGGCGCGACTACGTACCAAGACAAATTGTGACTATTCCCCGTCTAAGCCCATGCCCAAGACTCCGAGTGGAGGCAGTTCCGGTAGTTCCGCCTCACACAGAGATTGATATGAGGATTGTCTCATGGAACATTCAGGGCTTAGGGAGGCCTCAGTGCTTTCAGAGACGAGGCGTCCTTAGAGGAGAGCTGCATCGAGCTATGGTGGGGGGATCTATCGACATTCTTTTCCTTCAGGAGCACCATCTTACTAAGGGGCATACCCGCCGCTGCGAGAAGATTCTACTAGGCAAGAGTCATACTTTTTGGTCTCCATCCTTCGGCCCTCCAGGGACACAGGGAGGAGTGTGTCTCTCTGTCAATGAGCACCTTCTACCGTCTGTGACAGGATCAGGAATCATAGTTCCAGGACGTGCTCAGTGGGCTACCATTCTGATTGGAGAGGATAGCGTTGGCTTCTTCAGCATTTATGCCCCGAATGCGGTTGCAAGTAGAGCTATCTTTTGGAGCACTGTCCCGATAGGCCTACCCTAGGCTGATTTTCGGTGCATGGGTGGTGACTTCAACATGATAGAGGCAACAAAGGACAGACTTGGAGGTGGCACGGCCACAGCCTCAAGAGTGGAGTACTTTGCATGGGAGGAGATGATACTGATTCTAAGGGGACAGGACCCTTGGCATCCTCGAGAATTTGGGAGTAGCCGTGGAAGTCTTAGCTTCTCTCGATCAAATAGGCGGAGCACTAGCGCCAACCTCTCTTGGCTAGACAAGTTTTATGTTGACGAGTGGGCTTGCAGCCGTGGAAGTATGGTTGGTATTCTGGCAGGCACTACATTTTCAGATCATGCCTCAGTTATTCCTTCCCTAGAGGACCCATGGAGGCATGACAGACATGTGAGCTCCAGGATTCCAGACAGCCTCATTCAAGACCCCGAGATTTGTAGCCGGATTGAGCAGATATGGTCGATACTTTTCCTCAAGATCTGCAGCGTGCACTTTGGATGATGGCCTTGGGGGGGACGTTAGTATTTTCTTACAGGAGGCAGCCCAGAGAAGATTGGAGGGATTTCGGGAGCAGGAAAGGAGTGTGAGGAGGGGCCTAGCCTCTTTACAACATCTTCAGGAGAGTTCCCCCGACAGCCCATGGATCAAGAGTTAGATCGTTGTCGCCCGCACAGAGATTCGGTCCATTGAGGAGAGCAGGGTGGAGTATAGATACCATGCTAGGGCTTCATTCTACACTTAGGCCAGTGACAGAGTTACTGGAGACTTCTTTGAGATAGCTGGCCCACGCAGGAGGAGAGACGGTATTCGCAGGCTACGTGGCCAAGATGGAGCTATTGTTTCTGATCCTCCGCAGGTGAGAGCCATCGCCACGGATTTCTTCCGGTCTCTTCTCACTCTGATGCCCCATTATCCCCCCAGGTGATGGATGCGCACGAGAGGGTCTGGAGGCACACGAGAGAGGTGGTTCCCCCCTCCCTTCAGTCTTTCTTATTGACCTCTTTCACTGCAGAGGAGCTTGCGGAGGCGGTGAAGGCATTACCTAGGGGCAAATGCCCGGGGACAGATGGGCTTCCTGTTTCTTCCTTTCTTCGCCATTGGGACCTCATGGAAGGTAGCCTTCGCGCTGCCTTCAATGAGATTATGCTCACAAGTGCCATGCCATAGAGGCTCACAAAGGGCTTGATACATTTGACTCCCAAGGAGGGTGGTGATAGATTGGAGATCCGGCAGTTGAGACCCATCACCGTTCTAGGGACGGCCTACAAGATTTTAGCCAAGGCCATCAGCAAGCGACTTCAGCCTTCCCTCCCAGACTTGATCCATGACACTCAGACTAGTTTTGTTCAGGATCGAAGTATTTTGGACAACATCTTTACCTTTTGGAAGCCGACAACTTCAACCAGGATGCGATAGGAGGACTTCATTGTGCTACTCCTAGACTTTGAGAAAGCTTATGACAGGGTGGATTGGAGCTTTTTGGAGGGCACTATGAGCACGATGGGATTCCCCATGGAGTGGTCTACATACACCTTTTCATGCTTCTACTAGTCATTTTATGAGACCCCGCATTAGCATATTTTATTAAATATTATTTGGGATTTTTCTACCATTTTTAGGTTTTTTATAACATTTTTATGCTACATGACAGCTGTCGGCCTGCTACAGCTCGCCAACCAACTCAAAGGAGGGATATATAAGGGTGCACACCCTTCCCCTCATTTTCCTTCTCATTCTTGCATATCTGTTGGAGGTCACTGGCTATCTCTTATGCTCGTAAGCACCTACGGGCTTCCCTCGTGCTCAATTTCAGCAATAGTCAACTGTTTCTAGCCTTCTACAATTTGTGGTTTGAGCCTACAACCTATGTTTGCTCTTTCTTTCAAGGCTAGTAAACTCACACACTAAACCACCAAAGAGAGAGAGAGAGCAAGAGAGTGGAGAGCTAAAGCACAAGGACACAAATCCAGACCCAAGAGAATGCCCCTTTCTCATTACTGAAAGTCACTTATATACATGCCACTTATTGGCCTCGGGCTTCCACACTTAATAAAAAGTTGGGCGCCCATCACCTAAAAGTGAACTAATAAGAAATAACCTGTAGCATGCACTGAGCTAGGACCGTGTGAAACAACGAAGCCTTTCTTTAAACCTGAGTTTACTGAGTCTTTAGCAATCCTTTAAAACAGCATACATGAATCTAAAATAGATGTAATAGAGACGACACCAAATGGGGTCCCGAATAACCTGAAGGGCTCCCCTGCAAGCAGAAGTATTTGCTTTGTTTCTACTTCTGGAGAACTGTATACAAGCTGAACTGTGTCCACAAGACTGAGCGGACAAACTGACTAACTGAACGACAAACCACCAAACACAAGGACAAAGCGGGCAGAACTGTGCATAAGCTTTAGGCGACTTTGAAGCTATCTTCGAGAGAAATACACTGGCCCGAGACTGAGGGAAGGTGTGCTGAATACTCCTGAAGAGACTGAGCTTCTTTGCCTTGGGATCAGAGCACAAGTAGGGCTGTAAGTATGCACAGGCAAGAGCCTAATCATACATGCTGATTTATGGACTGAACTGGTCCTGTCCTTTTATATGGCCACATGAAGCCAGTCGGCTGCCTCTTATGCTGGTCAACTGGCAGAAAATGCTCACAACTAACATTAAATGTCACTCGGCTGTAGCAACTGAATCACGACTAGCAAATAATGCTTAGTCGGCTGAGATTTGATGTCGGGTTGCTGCATCTTCTAGCCGACTGCCACCTCTGCTAGCCGACAGCAGTCTTGAAACCGGCCTCTGATAGAAAACCAGAGTGCGGTAGAAGCAATCACCCGTCCACTTGTAGTCTAGATGAGAAACAAAACACAGATTGGAGCTAGAGTGCCCAAATCTGAAAACACAGCGACACCTGTTGGCCCCAAAGCTTGGCGCCCCTTGCGGTATTTCTTTATTCAATTATAATAAAATGAATGGCTGAGTACAACACAAAGACCAGCCAAGAGTTTACACCTGTAAGTCCAATCTGACGGCCCACAAATCCTTCTCAGCACAGAGGATCTATGCACACAGATCTGTGTCTTCAAACAACACACTGTGCCTCCCTCTGATCAGCCAAGATCACTAAGCAGGCCAGCCATGGGCATACATCTGGCATAACTCAAGTGCATGATACATCATCTCAGCTCAAACATACATGTGCTGTCCAAACTCTGTCTTAATCCCTTGTCAATCTGCCATACCCCTCCTCTCACAAGGGGCCAGATAACACATATCTGCAACAGACATCAAGCAGTAGAAAGAGAGATAGATGAACAGGAACAGAGCTTACCAAGTTCAGCTCGTGAAACAGCACTGGAGGAAGCAACAGCACCAATCTGTACTTGCAGGCACTTGTATCCACAACCCTGCTTCACACATGTGCTTGTACTTGCCTGTATCCTCCTCCTGATGTTCACTCTTATGCTGTCCTTGAAAATACAGATCTGAAAATCAGCACTGTACCCGTCTGTACCGCCTCGGGATACGTGCCAGGAGTGGTACTTGCATAAACAGCCTGCTGTCCTCTCCTGTACCAACCTGAACCTGTGTATTCAGGTCTGTCCAGCCACCTGACAAGCGCCGCCTGCAGCTACAGAACTCAAAAAAGCGTGCGTCAGCCCTGTCCGTACACTGTACGGCTGTCGTACAGGGCTGTACGGGCTGTGTACTTGCTGGTACAGCCTGTACTGGCCTGTGCGCAGAGAATTCCAGCAGAGAAGAAGAACACTTGCAGCAGATTTCAGCAGCAGCCTGTACTTGCAGTCGTACAGTGCTGTACGGACTGCACACGTGGGAAGTACAGCTGGTTATACAGAAGAAATCAGCAGCAAACACACAGAAAACAGCAGCCGCCTTGCTTCTTTTGTGCTTTTCCACGCTAGAGAACATGCGCATGAAGGCTCTTCCACTTTTACTCCACGACTCCCAAAAAGGGAAGAGAGAGAGAGAGGAGAGAGAAACACTCCTCCCCAAATTAATCCCTAGGGCCCCAAACTTTAATAAGTTCCTAGGGCCACTAAGGCCTAGGGGCAAACTCCAATAAACATTAAAACTTAATGTTTCTAGTTCCCCCCTTCACACCTAGGGATGTCCACACATCTTAAACTCTGTCCGGGCACCCCCCATGTGAATCATAAAATATTCTGACTCTGCAACCACCATGCCCACACTTGTCCTGCTCCATTTTCACAGGGCCATGACATACCCCCCTCTTGAAAGATGGCAAGCGTCCTCGATTGCATTCTGGTGATGCATCAAAATATCCAAAGTGAAATATACAATATGGCAAGATCAGCGTCCCAATCTCTCTGAGCCATACACATGTATCAACATTCACTGCAAACCAATGGCATAGTAATAGTCCAAGTTGTATACCACTGTGAACCATACATATCCACAAAAATCTCCATGTGACTAGTACACATATATCATAGAAGTCCCATAAACAGATGTACTGTCAGCCTCAGTACCTTCGGGTGAGAGAAAATCTGCACCAAGCGACCTCTAGATGTCATCTGAGCCTGTCTGGATCAAGGGAGTGGAGGTGCTACCCCCCTCTTGAGCATCAGGTAATGCTCCAGACCCATGCTCTGCTGAACCTGAATGAGCCACAATAAGAGTCGGCTCTAACTCAAAGGCATCGAGATAAAGCTGCAAAACCTGAGGTGAATCTGTTAAGTCACCTTCCTCCATCCACTTCGCATCCATCGGTGAATAGTTCTTGAACTTCACAAGATAGCGACGGGAAACTTTACCTCGTACCTTCCTTTCTTTATGTGCCAGTATCTGCTCTGGAATCAGAACCTCATCAAGTTCCTCAACTTCCGGCTGAGCCTCATCTGATACATCCTCAGGCACATCCCCACGGAAAGGTCTAAGAAGACTCACGTGAAAAGCATTGTGAATCCTCCAGTGATCTGGTAACTTCAAACGATAGGTTACCTCACCAATCTTTTCCAAAACCTGAAAAGGCCCATAGTATCGCATACTCAACTTAGGGAATAAGCGCTCTTTACCCTTCATCTTCTTGAGTCTAGCCTTTTCAAAACGCAAAAGAACCCAATCACCCAATGCAAACTGTAAATCACGTCTGTGACGGTCTGCGGCTTTCTTTTGCTTCTGCTGAGTTTTCTGGAGGGCCAAGTTAACTCTCCGATAAGCTTCATCCAAGCTCTCCACATACTGATCAGCCTCAAAGATCTTATCCTTTGTATGCAAAATGGGTGGTACCTTCTTCCCTCCTTCTACAATCTCAAAAGGCGCCTTGCCTGTCGAGCTATGTACAGTGTTGTTATATGCAAACTCCACCAAAGGAAGATACTTTTCCCATTGTTGCTTGTGCTCTGACACATAACACTTGAGAAGATCCAACACTGTAGAGTTAGCCTCTTCTGACTGACCATCTATCTGTGGATGAAATGACGATGAAAACTTGAGAGTTGTACCCATGTTGTCAAACAACCCTCTCCAAAACAAACTCGTCATCCGTGGATCACGGTCACTAATGATAGACGTAGGCAAGCCATGATACTTGAAGATGTTCGCCATGAACAACTTCACCATATGATCCACTTTAATTGTCTTCCGCACGGGAATGAAATGTGCCTGCTTACTGAACCTGCATATGATAGTCCAGATGCCATCATTTCCCGTTTGTGTCCGTGGAAGATCGAATACAAAATCCATGGCAATGCTCTCCCAAGGTCTATCCGGAATAGGTAAAGGCTGTAATAACCCTGGTGTCTTCTGACGGTCAAACTTTACCTTCTGACATACGATGCATTGCCTCACAAAGGCATCAACATCTCTTCTCAAGGTTGGCCAATAAAAAAAAGTCTCCACTGCTTTGACCGTGGCGTCAATACCTCTATGACCTCCATACGGTGGAGCATGACTTTCAATCATAACCTTGAGTCGCAATGGCCTGGTAACACACAGTCTGCCATGCATCAATAAAAACCCATCTCTAAGAGAGTAATGCTCATGCCGCTGACCCTCAGACATCTGATCATACAACCTTTCAAAATCCTCATCATGGGCATACTGCTCTTTCATTTCATCAAGCTCATGATGATAAGCAAGTGAAACTGCAGAGACCTGTGGCTTGCGTGACAAAGCATCTGCCACTACATTCTTTTTGCCTTCCACATGGACAATCTGGAAGTGAAACATTGACAAAAAGTCTGCCCAACGCATATGCTTCTCTGAAAGCTTAGTCTGCGTGAGGAAATAACGCAAGGTCTGATGATCTGTCTGTACAGTGAAATCAGCCCCAAGCAAGTAGTGTTTCCATGTAGAAAGAGCGTGAATTACAGCCAACATCTCTTTCTCATACACCTGTAAATGCTTCTCAGCATCTTGCAAAACTCTACTCTCATAGGCTATCACATGTCCCTCTTGCATGAGAACTGCACCAATGCTACTTCCACATGCATCACACTGGACAACAAAGGCCTTTCGGAGGTCCGGTAATACCAATACTGGGTCCGAAGTAAGCTTTTCTTTGAGCTTTTTGAATGCTGTAATTTCCCGATCAGCCCATCTAAACGGAGTTGCTTTCTTCGTCAAAGCATGAAGAGGCGAAGCAATTTCAGCAAAGTGCCGTATGTAACGCCTGTAATAGGAACACAATCCTAAAAAGCTGCGTACATCATGCACGGTCCTCAAAGCTGGCCAATTAAGTATTGCTTCCACCTTTGCTGGATCCATACGGACTCCATGACCAGACACAATATGCCCCAAGAAATGTATCTCTTGCAAAAAGAACTCACTCTTCTTGCCATTAACCACCAACCTATGGTTTCTGAGTTCTGCAAACACAATGGCCAAATGCCTTCTATGCTCTTCCTCAGTTCATGAATGCACAATCATATCATCAAAGAATGTGCCCACAAACTCTCTATGAGGCCTGAAAATCCTGTCCATCATTCTGTTAAATGTGGCAGGCGCATTTGTCAAACCAAAGGGCATAACCAAGAACTCATACAACCCAAACGTGGTTCGGAATGCTGTCTTATGCACATCCTCGGGTCTAATTCGTATCTGATGATACCCGCTTTTCAAGTCAATATGACTAAAAACTGTGGAGCCCTGTAAGCGGTCCAAGATGTCATCGATCCTCGGTATGGGGAATCGATTCTTGATGGTATTCTTATTCAGCGCCCTGTAATCTATACACATGCGCCAAGAACCATCCTTCTTCTGCACTAAGAGCACAGGTGAGCAAAAGGGTGATGAGCTAGGCTGAATCAACCCCTTATTCAATAGCTCCTGCACCTGACTCATAATCTCTTCCTGTTGGGCTGCACTAACACGGTACGGCGGTCTATTCGGTGGAGTACTACCGGGAATCAGATCTATGGAATGATCTTCTGGCCTCTCAGGAGGTAATTCTCCTGGTAATGACTCCGAAAAACAGTCTTGAAACCCACTTAAGAAATCAGCCCTGTCCTTATCTAACATTGACAAATTAGACTTAGACTCATCATCCTGTGCATCCTTTACATAAATCAAGTACGCGAAAAGATGCTTTTTCATTACTGATGAAATCGCCGAAGCGGATACAATAGGAACAGATTCCCCTTTGAGTTTTACATCCAATACATGCTCTTTCCCTCTATGAGTCAGAGTAATTTTCCTATTGTAAGTATCCACCACCGCATGTACCCTGTGGCACCATGGCATCCCCAACAAAACATCGCAGCCATCCAAAGGCATGATGAAGAACTCCTCGCTATCCACATAACCCTGCAAATGAAGCCGAAGCTTCCCAATAATAGGAGTAACGGGTTCTGCATACCCTGGACAAGCCATATTTGCCTCATGTAACGGCTCCATCTCCTCTGCGCGAATCCCCAATCGGCCAGCCAAATCTGGTGAAATGAAGTTGGCTCTAGCACCTGTGTCAAAGAAGATCAAAGCATTCTGATCTCTCACTTTGCCCCATGCCCTGCACAACTCTGTAGCTTCACCACCTAGCTGCTCCCCCACAAGATCAGGAACTAAGCTTGGAGAAGGCTTTGGTTTCTTTGGCTTGGGCTCTCCTTTATTGTCAGGATCCTTTTTGGACGTTCTTTTGGGACAATTGAATGACATATGCCCCTCTTCAGTACAGTAAAAACACTTTTGAGCATCTCTCAAAGCCTGTCTTTCCTCATAAGTCCTCTCGGGCATTGGCAACTTCTTATACTTTGTCTCTAAAGACCCTTTAGCATCACGAGAAGCATGCCCAAATTTTTCAGCTTTCTTGCTCAATTTCTTACTGCCTTTAAACCCAGATGAACCACCTGTGAGTAACGCATTAGCTGTCATAGCATTTTCAATCATCTGTGACATGTTCGTTACTCTTGTCTTTATACAATAATCTCGTACCTCTTTGGGCAGCCCACAACAATACTTCTCTACCTGCTCAGATAATGGCACGGCACGATAAGAAGTCACTGGGAGTAGAGCTTCCCAAAACTTCTTGTTGTAATCCTCCAAACTATCACACTTTGAAGCATCCAACTTGTGCCATGCGGTCATAACATCCACCTCAAATGTAGATGTGAGCCATACGGAAGAGAAAACCTGTTTGAATTGGACCCATGTGGTGGGTGCTATGCCCTGCAAAAGAAGAGTAGACCACCACTGCAAAGCATTGCCCTTGAGAAAAGTGGCAGCTTTCCTCACCTTTGAGGACTCTGTGTAATTCCCACCAGAAAAAGCAGCATCAAACTGCTGTAAAAAGGTAAGTGCTTTCAATTTATCCTTGGCTCCACTGAAAGTGTCAAACTTCACTGCAGCTCCCCCTTCCTTGTAATCTTTCGCCTTTCCCATAGGCGTTAGATTATCATATGGAAGTGGTTTCGTAAGATTGCTGCCCCCAACATTCATACCCATCATTGGGTCAACATTTCCCATTCCAACACTAGGCATACCATACATCCCAGCCATGTTTCCAAACATTCCGTTATGCATACCTGGCTGCATACCACCAAACATATTGCCTTGCATCCCAGGTTGCATGCTTCCAAACACATTTCCTTGCATACCGGACTGCATACCACCATACATATTCCCTTGCATGCCAGGCTGAAAATTGGCTCCAAAAGGCCCATACATACCCATGCCTCCCTGAGGGTAACCCCCAGTCATGGATTGGAACACCGAGCCACCACCAAAATAACCTGGATGCATGTTCTGCTGAGGAATAGGTGGCTGTCCATAGAAGGAACTCTGTGGGTTAGCACCAAAAGCATGCTGCATGTTTGGAAACTGTGCAGGAGATGGATCCTGTGGAGTGGTACCACTATGACCATGGGAAAGATTCTTTGATCGAACCTTCTTCTTCTTTTTCTCGGGCTCTGTGCGGGGCTCTGTGCGAGATCTCAAAAATTCAGCAAATCTCTCACTCTGTGTGAGCTGCATAAAAGTATCCATAACACTAGCCAAGCGATCTTTGAACCGAGCATCATCCTCTTTACCATGCACATCTTCTGGCTGTGTTACATCCTCATAAGGCTCAACATCTGCAGCTTGTTCTCCTGCAAAAATATCCTCAGATACATCTCTTTCAGGAGAAGTCTCTTGCTCTTCTTCTTCATGATAGAAGTACTCTTCCTCTGTATCAGACATGATTGCTGAATTTTTCAGCGATGGCTTTCTTCAAAGCAACCACGAGCTCACCCCCTTCAGAAAGTTGATGATTGGTCCCGGCAACGGAACCTTGAAACCGGCCTCTGATAGAAAACCAGAGTGCGGTAGAAGCAATCACCCGTCCACTTGTAGTCTAGATGAGAAACAAAACACAGATTGGAGCTAGAGTGCCCAAATCTGAAAACACAGCGACATCTGTTGGCCCCAAAGCTTGGCGCCCCTTGCGGTATTTCTTTATTCAATTATAATAAAATGAATGGCTGAGTACAACACAAAGACCAGCCAAGAGTTTACACCTGTAAGTCCAATCTGACGGCCCACAAATCCTTCTCAGCACAGAGGATCTATGCACACAGATCTGTGTCTTCAAACAACACACTGTGCCTCCCTCTGATCAGCCAAGATCACTAAGCAGGCCAGCCATGGGCATACATATGGCATAACTCAAGTGCATGATACATCATCTCAGCTCAAACATACATGTGCTGTCCAAACTCTGTCTTAATCCCTTGTCAATCTGCCATACCCCTCCTCTCACAAGGGGCCAGATAACACATATCTGCAACAGACATCAAGCAGTAGAAAGAGAGATAGATGAACAGGAACAGAGCTTACCAAGTTCAGCTCGTGAAACAGCACTGGAGGAAGCAACAGCACCAATCTGTACTTGCAGGCACTTGTATCCACAACCCTGCTTCACACATGTGCTTGTACTTGCCTGTATCCTCCTCCTGATGTTCACTCTTATGCTGTCCTTGAAAATACAGATCTGAAAATCAGCACTGTACCCGTCTGTACCGCCTCAGGATACGTGCCAGGAGTGGTACTTGCATAAACAGCCTGCTATCCTCTCCTGTACCAACCTGAACCTGTGTATTCAGGTCTGTCCAGCCACCTAACAAGCGCCGCCTGCAGCTACAGAACTCAGAAAAGCGTGCGTCAGCCCTGTCCGTACACTGTACGGCTGTCGTACAGGGCTGTACGGGCTGTGTACTTGCTGGTACAGCCTGTACTGGCCTGTGCGCAGAGAATTCCAGCAGAGAAGAAGAACACTTGCAGCAGATTTCAGCAGCAGCCTGTACTTGCAGTCGTACAGTGCTGTACGGACTGCACACGTGGGAAGTACAGCTGGTTATACAGAAGAAATCAGCAGCAAACACACAGAAAACAGCAGCCGCCTTGCTTCTTTTGTGCTTTTCCACGCTAGAGAACATGCGCATGAAGGCTCTTCCACTTTTACTCCACGACTCCCAAAAAGGGAAGAGAGAGAGAGAGGAGAGAGAAACACTCCTCCCCAAATTAATCCCTAGGGCCCCAAACTTTAATAAGTTCCTAGGGCCACTAAGGCCTAGGGGCAAACTCCAATAAACATTAAAACTTAATGTTTCTAGTTCCCCCCTTCACACCTAGGGATGTCCACACATCTTAAACTCTGTCCGGGCACCCCCCATGTGAATCATAAAATATTCTGACTCTGCAACCACCATGCCCACACTTGTCCTACTCCATTTTCACAGGGCCATGACAGTCTGGCACTTGGCCGACTGCTGTCCAGGTCTACCATTACCTGGCCGACTGCTCAATGGCCTCCAACAGGCTGCTTCCTATCCGTATATGAAAGGCTAGGGGTTGTCTACCCCTTGCAAGGCTAGCCCATACTCTGGGGGCTAGCCTTAGGACTGGCCCCATCTACATGCTATGCAACTAAATGCCTATAATGCATCTACTGCTATGACATCTATATGCATCTGAATGATGAACACTTGCTGAATTCTCCACAGTGGGTTGAGAGGACTAACGTGACACTCTAAAGCTGGGAGACTGACCTACGTAGCTCATGCTTGACATGTCCCAGATTGGGCTCACAAAGGGGTCACGGCATACGACAAATAAATCCTAAAAGGTACTACTTCTGTACATGATTCTTGCACTGTTGATGAGCCAGTTTGTCACCGTGTACCATAGTGCATGGGTGCATGTGACATTCCCTCTTGCTTAGCTTGGCGGCAGGTTCATAGCTCCGAGGTAGTCCGCCAATAACTGTGGATACTCGAGGAAGAATTCTTCATCTAGCCAAACAGCTTCATGGGTCCCTCGATCTTTGAACTTGGCAAAAAATTGGCAAAGACGTCGTCCAGAACCATGCTTCCAGCAATGTAGAAGGATCTACTCAGGCTCTATCACCTCTGCTTCATCAACCATTTCTAGCTGCTGCTCTTCTGGAACATTCTACAATGAAGGTCCAATATAAGGCTTTAACCAAGAGACGTGGAAGACGTTGTGCATCGTCCAACTGTCTGGCAATCTGAGTTGCATGGCGACATTGCTTATCTTCTTTATGATAGGAAAAGGACCAAAACTTCTGAATAACAACTTTGGACAACGCTTGCCCACTTGCTTCTTGAGTCTTTGCTTCATGATCCTTAAATATACCCATTCACCTTCTTTGAAATTGACGTCTCTCCGTGACTTGTTTGCCTGTTTGGTGTGTAAGCCTCCTAAGCTTTGGTAAGACGCTCTTTGACGGACTCAATGATGGCTGAAAAAGTTTTTGTCATCTTGTTGGCTTCCAAGGAAGGAGAGATCATCCTCGTGAGAAGGGATAAAAATCTTCGACCAAAGGCTGCCTCGTACAGAGTTCTGCCAACACTGGATGAGTGAGTGTCATTGAGAATTGCCTGTACCAACGGGTGATAAAGCTCCCACTTCGACTATTGATCATGGCAGTACGCTTTAAGCACATCGAATTGTAAATCTCGGTTTGGCCATCGGTCTGAGGATGCAATGCACTGGACAAATACAATTTAGTACCAAAGTTGTCAAAGAGAGCTTGCCAAAAGTGAGATGTAAACTTTGGGTCCTGATATGAGGTAATGGTCCGCGGTAAAACACAAACTGGATACCAATAACAGAGAAAGGACCGGGCTCTCTGTTGTGGCCGTCTGCTTGCATGGTATAAGCATACAAAATTTACTAAATCTGTCAACTATCCGAGATCTAGTAGATGCGGGAAGGGGTCCAACAAAATCCGTCGTAATGTCGTGAAATGGACCCTCAGGAACGGGCAAAGGTTGAAGCAACCCTGCTTGTTTGGTATGAGGTACTTTCACTTTTTGACATATAGAACACTGAGAAACATAATTGTACACATCCCTATGCATCTTCGACCAATAAAACGATCTTTCTAACTTCTCCAAGGTACTGTTGATCCCGCGATGACCACCACCAAGTGAATCATGGCCATCATGTGCATCATGGAGGAGTGCCGGTCTTTTCTCCCTGAGAACACATAGTCGACCCTCGTAAAAGAGCCAACCGTCCTGAATGGTGTAATGACCCGGTTCGGAATAAAGGGCCATACTGTAAGGAGTTCCAAATTCTGCACAATCTATATAATGTGTCTTCATATTGTCTAAATCTTTTCCTTGTATCTCCAACACAGTGGACTCCTATACTGTCTCAATACT
Source organism: Cibotium barometz (assembly GCF_041138505.1). NCBI lineage: Eukaryota > Viridiplantae > Streptophyta > Polypodiopsida > Cyatheales > Cibotiaceae > Cibotium > Cibotium barometz. The sequence goes on along the minus strand of NC_141089.1, from coordinate 46,257,401 downwards.
ACCTTTGCAACTCGGAGCATCTGTGATGGGGTTGTTCTTACCCAGTACATACTCAATCATCGGAACAACTGACCCCACCGGTGCTGTCTATCGCTCCACTGGGCACTTGACATAGTTTGTAACCACTTCAAGGCCTGGTGGTCTGTCTTCACAGTAAATTCCCTTCCATAAAGAAAAGTTTTCCACTCCTTCAAGACTGTGATAGCTCTTTGTCATATACAGAATAACTTTTTTATGCATCATTCAACTTTCTATTGTAATACGCCACTGGTTTGCCTTCTTGTTGCAAAACTGCTCCTCTGGTGAGATTAATGGCATCGGTGATTACCTCAAAAGGGTGTCATTCCATGATGCGAGTTTAAGAATTGGTGCTTTGGAAGCTGCCTTTTGCAAAGCAAAGAATGCCTCTAAAGCCTTACCTATGACTAAAACTTTCTGTCTTCTAGTCTTCACACCCTTGGGCAAATATGTCAATGGTGTTGCAAGGTTAGAAAACCAATCTATACATGAGCTATATGCTTGGCACAAGCCCACGAAGGAACGTATCACTTGGGCTGTCTTTGTAACGTCCCAATTGGGGATTTCCTTTATCTTTTCAGGATCAAGGCGAATGCCATTGGAACTAATCACATAGCCGAGATAGTGGACTTCTTGAACTCCAAATATGCTCTTCTTTGCATTAATGTAGAGTTCGTTGTCTCGTAAAAGCTTCAAGACCTTCTGCACATCTTTCACGTGCTACTCTACAGTGGGTAGACAAAATAAGAATGTCATCGAAAAAAATTAAAAGACATATACCGATGAGTACGGCGAAGACTCGTGACATCATCTTGTTGAATGTCGCTGGTGCATCGGTTAAAACATGACCACAAACTCATAATGCCCTTGTTCTGTTCGAAAGGCAATCTTTGGGATATCTGTCTCGAAAATCCGGACTTGATGATAGCCACTTTTGGGGTCGATCTTTGTGAAGTATTGAGCACCGTTGAGCCTTTCAAGGATGTACTCTATCCTTAGCATGGGGAACATATTCTTGACTGTCAACTTGTTCAAGGCTTGACAATCCACACAGAGATGTGCAATCTTATCTTTCTTCTGTACAAACAGAATTGGTGCAGCAAATGGAGAGGAAGAAGGCCTGATGAAACCAGACCTCAGCAACTGTGCTAGTTGCGTCTCCAACTTAACTTCCAACGCCTTGGAAAGACGATATGGAAACTTACTGGGTGGCTCAGCTCCAGGTACCAATTCGATACGATGGTCTTCAAGACGAGAGGGTGGAGGTCTTGATGGAAGATCATCCCTCAACATGATGTCTTGAAACTACTAGAGGAGGCCGGTCATCTGGGGTTCTAATGTAGTCGCGGTGGATGTCGCTATCTGCCATGGGCGGACATAGATCATCACACATTCAGCTCCCTTTTTGATAGTTCTACTGGCTTAAAGGTGGAAAATAAGTGGAATACCTTGAATGCTCCATTCCCCCCGAATGATAGTAGGCTCAAGCAAACCTTTGACGATTGTGAAGGTGTCCTGCCTCCAATCAGGAATGGGCGCATACCGGCGGAACCACTAAATTCCAAGGATCATGTTGCACCTAAGAAGGGGCGAGAATGAAATCCCTCTGAAATTGGAGCTTTTGAACTGTGAAGGCAAATTGTTGAGCTTTCTGAGAAATATGAGTACGTAGGCCGAGAGTGAAATCGTCCACATCCAAATGATACAGCACAAGGGCACATTTCATCTTGGTCGCCAATTGCGGAGAGATGGCATCTTCTGAACTGCCTATGTCAAAAAGGACAACAAACTATTGCCCCTTCGATGTGCCATAAGCTCTGATAAGACCTTTCTGACGCTCCTCAGCTCCGCCCTCCTCCCTATCAGCAAATACCACTGCAGGTACCGCATTCAAAGCAGGCAAAAGTTGAACATCATTGGTGGTTGAAGGCGAGGGTGGAGGGGATGGTACAACTGTGGCAATAGCCACTGTAGAGGCTGGTTGTTTGCTCTTTTCCGCCTGCCATTTGGTACAATCCTTCTTGGGATGTCCCGTGTGGTGGCAAAAAAAGCAACGAATCTCTTTGAAGTACCGTTCCTTCTCATCTAACTGTAGGAATCCTCCACTAAGGCCCTCCTTGATCTTTTCTTCATGGGTATTCTTAGGTCCATCTTGTCGCTCCTTCCCAAAGCTATTCTGGCCCTTCTTCTTTTGATCCTTGTTGTTGTTGGGAGCCCCCTTACCTACTTACTGGTTAGACGCCTGCTTCTGCTGGTTGGTCTGCGTTGCTGTTTTGCTGAGATTTGGGGGTGATTGGAGCGGTCTTGGGCTTGCATCCATTGAGCATCTTTTCATGATTATGTGGAAGAGTCAAAGCCCTGTCATATGTCTAAGGTTCAAAATTTCGAATGGGGAGCATAATGTTTGGATCCAATCCCCAAATGAATCGCTTGAGCTTCTCCTCCTCGGATTTTGCCAACTGTTGAGCTGATGTGATCACCTTTGTTGGAGTATGTGAGCATAGGGGAACCGTTCTGGGTGAGTTTGTAGAGCTCATCTTCAAGATTTGTCATGTACTATGAAGGTAAAAACCTAGTCTTCAAATCTGACACAAAAGTGTCCCAATCATAGTCCGGTAAGCCCGTGTAGGAATCTGTGTGCAAACGGGACCAATGTTGCCACCAAGTAATTGCATCACCCGTGAGGTGTGGAGCCGCCAGATGGACTGTCCTGGGTTTCTATGATTTTTGAAAGAGGAAAGTGGGCAATAAACTAGTGAATAGACTGAGTCACAACCGAATGGTCGCACTTGTCGTCGTACTTGGTGAAGTTCGGTGAGGCACGGATAACTGTTGTTGAGGCTATGGCTAGGGTTGTGGAGGATTGAGAAGGGTGGAAAGAAGTTACCAAAGTCCGAAGTGTCTGTTGGAACTAGTCCCTCAAGTCTTCTCGGGCTTGTAGCTCGTGGTTCGCCTTCGCTTCGAGCTCTGCCCGCAATCGCTCCTCTTTGGTCTTGCGTTTGGCTTTCTCTGCCAGTTATTCGGCCAGTCTTGCTTCACAGTCTCGCTCTTCCTTTTCAGTCATCCATCGACACCATTGTTCCATTGAGGATTTTTGTTCTTTAGGTGTCTCCTACTGGTCCAAGATTGCCTATAATTCTATCAGTTTTTTTTCCATCTGTACTCTTTCAAGTTGAATTTGGAGTTGCCGTATATCTGCTCCTTTAGCTTTTGGTTGTCTTCGTCTTCTTTTTGCGGAAGCGTTTCTTCGAATGGTTCTTCTTCTTTAGTGATGTCTTTGGAGCTTGATGCCATTGTAGATGGGCGAGTGGTGTTTTCCGATCTCAACTTTACCATCCATAGGATGCCCTCACCCTAGGTTGCTTGGTTGAATCACGTCCCAAAGCTCTGATACCAATGTAGCATGCGCCAAGCTAGGTCCGTGTGAAACAATGAAGCCTTTCTTTAAACCTGAGTTTAGTGAGTCTTTAGCAATCCTTTAAAACAGCATACATGAATCTGATGACACCAGATGGGGTCCAGAATTACCCACTGAAGGGCCCCCCTGCAAGCAGGAGTATTTGCTTTATTTCTTCTTCTAGAGAACTGTATACAAGCTGAACTGTGTCCACAAGATTGAGCGGACAAACTGACTGACAAACCGCCAAATGCAAGGACAAAGCGACCAAACGCTGGGCAGAACTGTGCATAAGCTTTAGGCGACCAAACGCTAGGCAGAACTCTCCATAAGCTTTAGGCGACTTTGAAGCTATCTTCGAGAGAAATACACCGGCCCGAGACTGAGGGAAGGTGTGCTGAATACTCCTAAAGAGACTGAGCTTCTTAGCCATGGGCTGAGAGCACAAGTAGGGTTGTAGGTATGCACAGGCAAGAGCCTAAGCATACATGCTTGAATTCTAATGATACTCTCTGATTTATGACTGATGATTTATGTATATATATATATATACCTAGATGACATATTCCTTTGGTTCTGTGACCCCGTCCTTAAGACCATTGCTGTCCAACTCCCTCTGGAACTCGTAAGCCAGATATCTGTGTGTAGTATAGTCTTTACTAGCTGTCTCCAATGTATGTCGATGACAACCCTGATGACAAGGAAGAAGTAAACTAGGTAAGAAGGACCCTAGTTAACATCAGGTTAACAATTGGATGAGAGACATATGGGACTCTAGTGATTCTAGTATAATTTTGAGAATGCTTTATGCATCATCTATCACAATGCTACTACTCATCAGGTATTTTCTTTAGTGATATGGCATCGTTGAGTGCAAAGACTGAAAGGCTAAAGTCTGATTAAACAACTATCTCATTGTGCTCTCCAGATATTAACAGGCCCAGTAACAAAGCTAATACCTGCTCCCCAAATCTGCAGGAGCCGCTGCTGAAATTCAAGCCTCTAAAAATGATCCCTGATTTTCTAATATTTGAGCTGATTCTGAACCTTTTTGGCAGCTCTGCCACTCCTGCTGGCTGCCTTGAAGAAGAGGGGCTGAATGCACAAAAGAGATACTTAACCCCTCTACTGCTGGGTGGCCTGTTGGCAGTCTGTTGGCTAGCAGAAGAGGGCACATTTATTTACAATTATGCCTACATTGTTCTAGCGGGCTATAAATGTCTGGCTTAGGCTACCCATGGGCAGCCTGCCCATGTCTTATGAAGCTTTGCTGATTCCTGAAGCCTTGGCTGCCATGGATGTCCACATTTGTTCTGTTCCCAGCATGCATTCTGATAGGCCTTTGTGCCTCCAAGCACCGAAATCTCCCATCACACACATGCGCCTTTGGCCTCACTAATTGACCTTGCCTCTAAATAAGTCAGGGCTCACCACCATGACCTGTCTCTCACCTGACGTTCTCTAGACCTGGCCTCAATATTCATGGTGCATACACCTGCATGATGTCTTGCAACGAAATGGAAAGAGAATTCCAAATGAACTTGGAATGATGCTGTACACACATCAACCCTACATAGTGGAAAGCTTATAGGAGAGATTCCAAACCACCAAAAACCATGGTTGCCAACACCAATCCCTCATCAGATTAGATGTGCAATCACGTTGTTTTGCACTAGATCCCACCATCTTATGGTTGAGGATGCAGCTTGGAACGGAAAGGCACAAGAGAGGAGACTATACACATTGTGTTATATGCAAGAAATAGAGATTGAAGGGCGCACACTCCATGTTTGCTAAGCCTATGCAACATGAGACGAAAATTGCCACAGATTTTGCATGGTTTACTCACTTGGCCTAACATACTTAGCAACCAAGTAGTAGTAGCTTTGGGCCTGTGCCTAAACATGGCTACATGGGTCATGAAGTTTAATAAGCCAAACCCATAAACACACGTGGACATATATCTGTATGCTTTGATTCACCCCAAAGTATTGAACATACTCAATATCAACTTCCTTTCCTAAGTGGGCATGCTCTGTGTTTGTTCATGGTATAAGATCTTTTCAATGTGTGTTTACTTCAACGCTACCATCAGAAGAAAAAACCTTTGATTTTTGAGTAGTTCTCGATGACATCGTCCACAAGCTCGTTGAAATTGGGAGTAAAGCCATGTAGCCCAGCTGTGAGGCCAAAACCAGGATAGTCCATTCCAAAAACAGCATAGCCAGCTTTTGCAAGCTTTCTTGCAACTCCTACAGTTTGCATTAAACAGACTCCATTATTGAGTTGAAATCTAATATGAATGTTGAAAAGACGTTCCAAAAGAGGGTTTTCTTGGAGAAACCTACCCTCAAAAAAGAATGTGCAAGTATCACCATATCCATGGCAAATAAACACAGTTGCTTTCACCATTCCTGACTCTGGCAACCAGCTTCGTGTAAATATCTCTACTCCTCGTGAATTCATCTCATAGTACTGCAAGTCCAAACAAAATATATTAATTCACAAGGGACAATGATTTCTTTTTTAGATCAATGCTTTCTCCATGTAAAGTATGTGCATCCGCCGACCTTAAGAGGAAGGCATGAAGCTTTTGGAATGGTTCCAGGCTACAACTGCTTACAGTATAAACTGCACGATCCATGTGATGGCTTGGGTTCTTTGTGCCCTGCCCAAGCTGTCTGCATGCCAAGAAACCCTTTTTTGGGTCTCTGTGCAATTCCTCCCTCTCACTGGTCTATGGTGTGTTTCCCCTCTGTCCGTTGCTCTCTCCTAATGTTTCAGCCATTCCCTTGACTATACACCTGCCAATCCACCTGTGGTCGCTTCATTTCAGATGCAATCCAGGTAAGAAACTTGTCAGTTTTTTTTTTGTCTCCCCCATTTCTGTCATTGTTCTCAAACAACGGAAAACCTATCAGTGCCATCGGATTGAGCCTTTCAGAAAAAATGCAAGAGATTTGTATGCAATAGACAGACAATTTGACTCTGCACATCTGAGTGTCAAGCTTGATCGCAGTGAGATACATGGACAAACTTCGTTTGGAAACCATTAGCATATTGTTTTTTTATCCCCGTTTGGCATGCATCACGTAGAAGGATGCAGCCGACCAGCCGCAGAGTTGCAACTTGCATTCCGTACTTGTACTCAACCTTCAGATCTGTCCATTGCTTTCCGTACATCATGTGTATTGTATGGAGTGTTGGATACACCATACAAAATGCACAAGCTTCTATATAAGTTTTGAAGTTCCATTTTATCCTTGACCTTGTCAAACTGCCATATGCTTTCCTATGCAGCCTGTGCATAATATTATGTGTACACAATTGTTTTCAAAATAACAAAATACCATGTTTTGTATTTATACTATTCAAACTAGAAAAAGAGTGGCATACTTGAAGCACCTTAACTTAATCGATACTTTCTGTACTGTATCAAACATCTATTGTACGTTCCTCTCACAGAGATTGATATGCGGATTGCCTCATGGAACATTCAGGGTTTGGGGGGACCTTAGTGTTTTCAGAGGTGCAGCGTCCTTAGGGGAGAGCTCCGTAGAGGAGCAATCAAGGGACCCATTGATATTCTTTTCCTCCAGAAGCACCGTCATTCTGAGGGGCATACCCGTCGCTGCAGGGAAATTTTACCACGTAGGAGTCACTCTCCCTCTTTTGGCCCCTCTAGACGTGGGGGGAGTTTGTATTTCTGTCAATGAGCAGCTCCTGCCGGCAGTAGTTGGCTCAGGCATGATAGACACTGGGTGGGCTCGGGGGTTACCATTAGGATTGGCAAGGACTGTTTGGGCTTCCTTAATGTTTACGCTCTAAACGTCGCTGCAGGTAGAGTCGTCTTCTAGAGTACAGTTCATCAATCCCTCCCTCAGGCCGATTTTTGGTGCATGGGTGGGGACTTCAACATGATAGAGTCAACAGAGAATAGACTCCAAGGATGCATGGCTGGCTCAGAGTAATCCGCATGGGAGGAGTTGATCCTGGCACTTAGGGGACAGGACCCTTGGCACTTGGCAAAGTTTGGACGCAGCCCCGGGAGTCTATGCTTCTCGCAGTTTCACAAGAGCAGCACCCGCCCCAATCTTTCTCGGCTTGATAGATTCTATGTGGATGAGTGGGCTCGCAGGGGCATGATTGGTATCTTGGCAGGCACTACCTTCTCCAATCATGCTCCAATTATTTTGTCCTTGTGGAGGCAAGACAGACACTTAGCACTAAGATAGCCTCATACAGGACTCCGAGATATGTAGCAAGATCGAGCAAATATGGGAGGGGATGGATTTTCTCTCAGGTTCTACCGCAGGCACCTTGGATGTAGGCCTTGGTGAGATTAGGAGTTCACTACAGGAGGCAACACAGTGCAGATTGGTGGGATTCCATGAGCCAGAGAGGAGCATTTGCCGGGGTCTTGCTTCTCTCCAGCAACTTCAGGAGAGTTCCCCGGATAGCCCGTGGATTGAGAGTCATTTGGCTGTCACCCATACAGAGCTCAGAGCCATAGAGGAGAGGAGGGTGGGGGTGGAGTACCGATACCATGCCAGAGCTTCCTTCAGGACCCAAGCCGGAGATGGAGTCACAGGGGATTTCTTTGAGATTGCCGGCCCCCACAGGCGGAGAGATGGTATTCACAGGCTGCAAGGCCAGGATGAAGCTATCTTTTCTGAGCAACCCCCCCCCCCCCCCCATGTGATACCCATTGCCACATATTTTTTTAGATCCCTTCTTGCAACTGCCCCATTATACCCACATGTGGTGGATGCGCGACAGAAGGTTTGGCAGCACACGAGAGAGGTGGTTCCTGTTAGAAGTCATCTCCTGTCTATTGACACCATGGCCTTTGTTGCATAGTCACCAGGGAACGGGAACGGATATGGGAACGAGGGGCCAATCCGGAACGGGAACGAGACCCCTTGCAATCCGGAACGGGATCCGGAACGACACGTTATCATATTTCAATACACATGAGTAGACAAATATACAATTAAAAGCAGGTAAAAAGAGACAAATATACAATTGAAAGGTACGTTTTTTTTAAAACGTTGATATTGACTTTTTTTTTTGAACGTTGCAGGGCAGCCTGGCAGGTCGTCTTTCAACGTTTAAAAAAAACGTTGCATAATCTTTTTTTTTTCCATGTTTTTTTTAAAGGGGTCGGCGGCGGCGCTACTTGCAGGTATCCGTTTTTTTTTTTAAAATACAAAGGGTGCCCAAAACGTTTTGGGCACCCGTAACCCTTCTATTCAAAAAAAAAGAAAGAAGGATGCGCTATTACGCTGCCGGCGGCCAGAACGTGGAAAAAAAACACGTAAGGGGTGCCGCTTCGCGAATCATGGAAAAAAAATTAAAAAAGCGTTCCTCCACGTTCCGCCGTTCCCAAGTTCCATTCCTCCACGTTCCCCCGTTCCACACCAATGGAACGGCGTTCCCATGTGACTATGCTTTGTTGTGGGTGTGCCCGCCCTTATGAGGTGTTTTCTCATTTTTCCCCACTCTCCATATTTTTCCCCATTTTTTTCCTATTTTTCTGTGGCATGGGAGGCAGTCTAGTAGTGGCAAGAGCACCTTGAACCTGGCCGACTGCATCTGTGGAGATTCTGGAAGTGGCCGACTGCACTGCATGAGTCGTGGGACTTCTCTAATGCTGGCCGACCCACTCTACTCTGCTGGCCGACTGTGATTTTTCAGTCGTGGAGGTTTCTTGTGTCCAGTCGGCTGCCCTAGAGAAGGCCGACTACTGATGGGGGGCCATATAAAAAGGCCCCCAGTCCCTTGTCATTTTTTGTATCATTCCCGGAATCTTCTTGTGTATATAGAGCAGAGTTACACGCCTCTATCTCTCTCTCTCTCTCTTGTGCTGTGATTTTTTGCACTGCGTTTTGCTCTTGTGTTCCCAAGGCCCCCAGCCCCTTGTCATTTTTTGTATCATTCCCGCGATCTTCTTGTGTATATAGAGCAGAGTTACACACCTCTATCTCTCTCTCTTGTGCTGTGATTTTCTGCACTGCGTTTTGCTTGTATTCCCAGATCTGGTCATCATCTCCGCTGCGTATTCTGACAGTTCCACCCGCCCTCTGGATCTTCCAATTGACTCCCTTCACTGTAAGATTCCTCCCCAGCCTCTCAAGATGTCCAGCATCTTCCCCTGTAATCAAATCCCTCTTCAAAATTATAAAAGATCTTGTTTCTACCAGTTTTGACCTAGAGAGAGAATATTCAGTTTTTAAATATTTTTGGATAGAAAAATACCTCATCTTATTAAAGTAAGTTCCCCTGAAACAGAAGTTCAAAAAGATTTTCACAAGTGCATTAGAAATTAAGTATAATCTATTCAAGAGGCATTATCCTGGGGGTCAAGATTTTTTCGAAATTTTAAATTAAGGTTCCTATGGACCAATAAGACTCATCCAAATCTAGGGAAGAGATGAATAGAAGAATAAAAGAAAAATCTCCCAAAAATGAGTAAATACTCACATAAGATGAAGAGTTGACTAAGGACAAGGTTAATAGTTAAAAAAGAGAGATATTTAGATGAAATGATGCATTTTTGATACCTCAGTATGGAAAAATTCTCCTCATGAAGGAGGCACCTATTTCACATATGTGGGAGAGTTTTAAACTCCCAAATAATGAGATATATTTATCTCTCGTCTCTCCTGTTTCAACTAGATCCAAAAAGTAGACTAAACTGATCCAAAAATGGTCAAAAATTGACCAAACTGATTTGAAAAATTCTAGAATCAATTGGCTTGGTTAGAAGCTCACTTTTTCCTATAAATAGAAGCCTTCCCCTTTGTTGAAACTCAATAGTGTTTTGCATTGTTACCCTGCTTCTCCCAAGTACCAAAAACTGTGAATTTTACTCATAATTCATTAGTTTTTGACCTTCCCTCTTCTAAAAGATTGGTGGCCACTCTTGTTTCAAGTAGAATCCTCAAACCATCAAGCCAAAGGAAAGCTCTCAAATTATCCATGTAAGTTGGAGATGCTTCTCTTTTCTATTTCTTTTATGATTTTTTTATGATTTTTGTCTTCTCTAAAATGAAATGATGTTATGCCTCATTGAAAAAAGGCATTCCCCTCTCTTCTTTAGTAAATCCAACCATTCTTTATCCTAGATGATTGATTATTGGATAAAATCAAGTTTTTCATAATGTTTCTTTTAAATAAGTAGAAAATGTTTACATTAGAATGATTTAAATACCCTTGGTGAACTTTTAATTAATTTTAGAGAGTTAAAAATTGAAAAATGGTCAGCCATACAAAGGAGATTATGGCGAAATTTTCTAAAAATTTGTGAAATAAATTTCATCTTTATTTAATGAAAAAGAGTAATTCCCATCGTTAGAGTATTCTAAAAGTGTCATTTTTCATTCATGCATAGAAAGATGCATATTGATTAATTTTTATAAAAGAATGATTTTCAATAGAATTAAATTCTATGTATAGAAAGATACATATTGATAATTTTTTTATAAAAGTGTTACTTTCTTCATTATAGATTTTTATACATAAAATAATGCATAAAAGAATATTTTTTAGAGTTACTTTCATCATATTGATTTTTATGCATAAAAGTATGCATAAAAAATATTTTTTTATTATAAAAGTGTTACTTTTATCATTATTGATTTCTATGCATAAAAGTATGCATAAAAGAATATTTTTTATTATAAAAGTGTTACTTTTATCATTATTGATTCTATGCATAAGAGTATGCATAAAAGATTTTTTTTTAAATTATAAAAGTGTTACTTTTATCATTATTGATTTCTATGCATAAAAGAATATTTTTATTATTATAAAAGTGTTACTTTTATCATTATTGATTTCTATGCATAAAAGAAATTTTTTTTATTATAAAAGTGTTACTTTTATCATTATTGATTTCTATGCATAAAAGTATGCATAAAAGAATATTTTTTTTATTATAAAAGTGTTACTTTTATCATTATTTATTTCTATGCATAAAAATATGCATAAAAGAATATTTTTTTATATTCAAAGTGTGATTTTCATCATAAATATTTTTTATGCATAAAAGATATATTTTTTATATTAAAAGAGTGATTTTCATTATAAATAATTTTTATACATAAACATATGCATAAAAGATATTTTTTTTAATATTAAAAGTGTGATTTTCATTATAAATGATTTTTATGCATATCTGGAGAGCTCGATGCAGTGAAGTCATCGAAGAAATCCACACTCCGCCTACGAAGTCCATCAAGAGCATCTGGCTCGACATCATTCATACTGAAACTATTAGGCCCTCCTAGCTCTATTTCTCATGATGAAACCCATGTCCGGACACCAGACAAGTGGAGGAAGACATGAGGACAAGGTCCATAAGGTTTGATAAAGAAAAAGCACCGTTTTAGTCAAAAAGCAACAAAAAGCAAATAGTCAAACTAGGTTGACCACGAGCCAGGGACACCACTGGCAAGAGGAGACTAAGCCGGACCAAAAATCTAAAAGCCGCTTTTCCAAAAAGCAAGGCCATAAAGTTAGAAAAGCAAAAGCTAAATAACTTTGACAAAAGTTGAGTAATATTTTATTATTGAAAGGCAAAAAGGAAAAAGCAAAGAGTAAAAAGGCAAAAGCAAAGCATGGATAAGCTTTTGGAAAAAAGCAAGGCCCTCTTTAAGTATAAAAGAAGCATGAGTCTCTCTTGAGCATCAAGCCGGAGAACAACCTCTTCATCTTTAAGGTGTTGCCATCTCCGTTGAAGCTTGGAAATCGTCTTCTTAATCATGAACCAAACCATGGAGTTTTTCATCGTTGCCCCGCTGATTCAGAGCGCCTTCATTGGCTGTAGTGCCACATCATCATCTATTCATATGACTGTACGGGTCCGTACAACAGGAACTGTACAGAGTGCGAAGCTACATGGACTGAAAATTTCAAAAGCCTTAAAAACTGCTTTGTGGAGGTATTTATCGCACCCGAAAACCATTAAAACAGGTTTTATATCAGTTTTCTTGCTAGAAAGAGCTTTTGTGGTTTTCTTCATTGACAAGGCTGTAGGAGTTGTGGAGATTACTCATGGGATGAACTTGGATTTGGATTTGGATCTAGACTTGGACTTGGATTTGGATTTGGATCTCAACTTGGACTTTGCTTTTGCTGTTGCCTCTAATGCCCTGCTGGTGTGTGTCGACTGAAGCTGCCCTGCTGTTGCTTTGTGCCGACTAAAGCTGCCTGACCTAAATTGTGCCGACTGCAACCCAACTCACGATTTGGTATTTCTATAATTTTTTTAATTCAAAAAATGCTAAAAATTAGCAAATCGACTGCATTAATTTTGGGACTTTTCACCATTGAGCCTAAAATTGCAACATTGGCACACATTGGCATTGATTTCATCAGATTTGGTGCGTAATTGCACTAGAAATTTGGGGATTTTGCAGAAATTGACACTATTTGCAAGTCTATTATAGACATTTGCAAGCATTTTGGGTGTTATAGGCACATTCACTTGCCATTGGGACATTTCCCCCAATTCTTTGGGTGTTACAGCATTGGTACGGATGATAAAGACAGATTTCGGGCATTTCCCCCAATGTTCAGGTGTCCCAGCATTAGGTTGCTTTGAAGGTTTTTGCACTCCAATTGATGTGGTTTATGCCTATGTATTGAGCAAAAACAGTGGTACACTTGGGTCATATTGCAGCTCGTGCATTGATTCAGTTACACTACCTATTTCTACGCATTTGTGACAGCCATGTACGGGAATACTAGTGATTTGTTTGGCATGTTGTCCGCTGAGGATAAGTTCGATGGCACTAACTATCCTATGTGGGCATCTATGATGAAACATGTACTAGTCACAAAGAATTTATGGGTCTATGTGTCAAAGGCTGATGTCAAGCCTATTGCTCCTCCACGAGCAGCAAGTGCTTCAGGCACTATTGATGCAGGTGCTGATGTATCTTCAGGTGGTGCTACATCTTCTGCACCTTTGCCACCCACTCCAGAACAGCTAAGATGGGATGCCAAGGATGCTCAGGCACATGCTTTGATAGCCCTTTCGTGCAAAAGGCAGGTTATATCGCACATTCGTTCATGCACTTCTTCTAAGGGTGCATGGGATGTACTTGCTTCTTTGTATTAGGTTCGCAATGAGGCTCGTGTTGCCTATCTTTGCAAGAAGATCAAGTCTGAGCATATGGATGAGGGTGATTCAATGGACAAGTTCCTTACCCGCATCAAGGATTTGCGAGAGCAGCTTATCAACATTGATGAGATCATTCCAGATGGTTCGCTTGTGTCTACAGTTCCTCAAGGTTTGCCAGAATCCTATTAGGGTTTTTCTACTACTCTTCATCCACTCATGGAGAGTAATCCAAACTTATATACCTTGGATGAGTTGGTGGCTCTCTTATTGTAGGAAGAGCAGTCTCGTTCTAACAAGACTACTATGCTTTCTACCGATCAGGCATTTGGTGCCTTTGATCGAAACAAGGGTAAATCTGGGGCTTCATCTAGTGGTAAGTCTAAGGGCAAGTCTAAGGGCAAACCACCTGCCCATTTAGATTCTACCTCGTCTAAAGAGGGTGACACCAAGAAAAAGAAGAGATGCAACTATTGCAGGAAACCTGGCCATCTCATTGAGGAATGCAGGAAGCGCATTGAGAGTGAAAAGAAAAAGAGACAGCAAGGTTTGGCTGCTACAGTGGACACTAAAGAAGAGGCTAACTTTGCTCATGAGGGCTATGCATTAGTACTTATATGCAGTTTGCCTGCTTCTCGTATGTCTATCTCAGCAGATTGGTACTTTGATAGTGGTGCTTCTAAGCACATCACTTCTTGCAGGGATCTATTTGCCACTTTGCAGGATTCACCACCACGTGGCATAGTTATGTGTGCCAATGATGCCTCCTACTCCATTAAAGGCATTGGGATGTGGAGCTAACAGCATGTAATGGGGACAGTTTTACTCTTAGTGACACTTTATATGTACCAGGCATTAAGAAGAATCTCATTTCTATTTCAGCCCTTGCATTATCTAGATTTAAAGTTCAGTTTTCTGACCATTGTTGCTCAGTGTATGACAGAAGAGATTCAGCTTCTCTTATGCTTTCTAGGACATTATGCAATGGCTTGTATAAGCTTGACGTGTATGACAGGAGTACTCATTCTCATGATGCTATGGTTGCATCCACCTCCCGTGTGTTGAGTGACACTAAGTTATGGCATGCTTGGTTTGGTCACTTGAATTTCCCATCTCTTGTACGCTTGCAGAAGCAAGGTATGGTGCATGAGCTTCCTCCTATGCAGGTTCCATTTAAGCATGTATGTGAGGGATGCATTCTTGGAAAGATGCACAGGAATTCCTTTTCTAAAGATGGTACTATGAGGGCTGTCCGTCCATTACAGCTCATTCATAGTGATCTTTGTGGTCCCATGAGGGCTCCATCTTTTGGAGGACACTTGTACTTCATCATGTTCATTGATGACTACACTCGGTTTTGTTGGGTGTATGGTTTGAAAGTGAAGTCAGGTGCTTTTGCAGCTTTCAAAGATTTCCGTCCCATGGCTGAAAATGCTTGTGGACACAAGCTTGTCACATTGCGTACAAATCGA
Organism: Cibotium barometz; assembly: GCF_041138505.1. Taxonomy (NCBI): domain Eukaryota; kingdom Viridiplantae; phylum Streptophyta; class Polypodiopsida; order Cyatheales; family Cibotiaceae; genus Cibotium; species Cibotium barometz. The sequence continues at coordinate 46,242,388 of NC_141089.1, read as the reverse complement.
GGGGGGGAATATGTAACATGCGGAAGCTTTGGAGAAGATCAGTAACTTCAATGCTCAGAAATCAGCACTCTTTTCGCGACGGAATTAACGCACAAACTGAATGAAGATGTGCAGAAAATAGAGAGAGAGAGGGAGAGATGGAGAGGACACAGTATTGGGTCCCAAATACCCTCTGTAGGGCCCCCACCACGGATGGTGTATTTGCTTTATTAGAATGATGTAAATCTGAAAAGAAAATACAGAAATCTTGACCTTTCTTGGCTGGGAAATCCCTGCCCTCATAGTCACAGGGGACAGAGGGGACGGACCCTTGGAACGGGGGGACGCCGTCCCGGGAACACTGTGGGACGGGGACGGACGGACGTCCCCAGCTGGGCGTCCCTCACAAGGGACGGCGTTCCGGGGACGGATCCAAGAGGGGACAGTTGTGGGGGACAGCTGCATGGGAACGCCTGCAGGTTACTGTTTGGGCAATGGTCACATTTTTGACCTTTTCTTTTGGCCGTTTGGGAGGGGCTTTTCATGGGCCTTTAGCCTTGGCCCATAGGCCTTGAGCCTTTGAGGCTTTGGGCCTTGGCCTCTCTCTTGCCTCCCTCCCTATAAGAAGACACACACACACTCCCTCACACTTCAAGCTTTAGCTTCACACACACACACTCTCTCTCTCTCCCTCAAGCAGCAAGCCTCAAGGGCCAAGGTCTCAAGTTTCAAACTCACACATGCAAGCTGTAGTCTCTCAAGACACACACTCTCCCTCACACAGCCTACCCATAGCTGGTGGGTACAGCCAGGACCTTCTTGGCCCTCATGGGACCACTGGTTTCACACCATCCCCATGCCCACCCTAAGGGGTAGCCCTATGGGTTGGCCTCTTTTCCTATAATCAAACCCTAACTAATTACTCAGTGATCTGGGATCCGGTACCATACCAGATACACAGAATCCCTGACATCATTCCAGAGGGAGACTTACAGTGCGGACTGGCACTGATTCATGTGCAGGACAATGCACACCTGACCTTGGACTCATGTGCAAGACAATGCACACCTGATCTCGGACGACTAAGATGGATCCATGCCTGACTCGTCCCGGACTGGGCTCACATGGGACCAGTTCACCATCCCAGGTCCTGCACCTTCTGTACAGATATGTCTACGTGGCATCCAAGTGCGGGATGCACGTGACAAAATATTTGTCAAATGAGTTCACATCTTACATGCAATTACATGGTATTTCACATCAATGTACTACCCCCTATACTCCTCAGCAGAATGGAGTTGCACAGAAATGTAATCGTACACTTATGGAGACGGCACGTTGCATGCTCAAGAGCAAGGATCTGCCCAGTAAGTTTTGGCTTGAGGCGGTTATGTGTGCCAATTATGTCCTTAACCGTTGCCCCATTAAGCCTTGAAATCTATGATTGCCTATGCGGCATGGAATGGCAGGATTTCAGTGGTGACTCATATGAGAGTCTTTGGGTGTTTGGCATATGTGCATGTGCCCACACAACAAAGACATAATCTTGATGCAAAGGCAATCAAATGCATTTTCATTGGTTATAGTACTGAGAGTAAGGGATACAGACTCTATGTGCCTAATACAGGCAAGATCATTGTGTCAAGAGATGTTATCTTTGATGAATATGCATCTCAGCCACTCCTCTCATGTACAAGACAGCCATCTATTGAGCCGGAAGATGTGTTTGATACTTTGTTGCCTTTATTCAATTCAAATGTGGATAATGTAGAGCCAGTTTCGGCTCATTTACAGCCACCTATGCCTGCTGAAAATCAGCAAAATCAGCAGCTGAACTTGCCCCAAGTTGATCCTGAAATGCCTCAGATTTATCAAGATCCCTTGGGTGAGAAATTGGCAAAGGAAGATACAGATACTAGGAAGTCAAAGGTTGTTCCTAGATGGCTGGTTGAGACTTTGTGTGATAGCAAACAGTCCACATTTATGCCAGGTCGTACACGTGGTGCTTCTCACCATGCATCTTCACATTATGTGGATATAGCTCTTGTTGCCACCACATGTAATGAGGAACCTATTTCTCATGTTGATGCATTGGAGGATGACAATTGGGTGGCAGCCATGTGCTCGGATGCCACATGCACTCTGCATTCAGTGCATGGTGACAAGATGGCTCATCATCAGAAGTGCAGCAGTTGTACAGTTTTAGAACCCAATAGGATGATATTTGTCGTACGCCGTGACCCCATTGTACATCCTCAGTCCAGGATAAGTCAGGCACGAGCTACGTAGGTCATTCCTCAGCCTTAGCGGGTCAGTCAGTCAGTCAAGTCCCTTAACCCACTTGGAGAGAATCATTCATGCATGTAGAGTCAGTAGAAGCCTTAGGGTTTGCATCAGAAAGCACTCTGCATCCTACATAATATGCATGCATATGCCTGCGCATCATTTAGAACATCCCAGAAGCCTTAGGGAATTTACTAGGATTTATCTGGTATTTTTCCCATATTTAATAGTATTTATTTAGCATTATTTGCATTATTGGGCATTTATAAATATAAACTTTATTAAATGACCAACCTCCAGTTAGTATAAATAGGCTTGCATAGGGCCTATTTTCTCATTCAGTCTTCATTGTGCTAAGAGCTCTCCTCCTCAGCCCTAGGAGTATCATTGCCTTCAGCCCTAGACTAATCCAGCCCTTGGAGCTCATAAGCTTGCTTCTCCAGCCCCTTGAGAACCCTTGCTTCAGTCAGCCCTAGGCGCCTGTCTTTAGCATCAAAGCAGCCCTGATTCAGCATCAAATCAGCCTTGATTCAGCATACTGTCAAGCCTCAGTTCAACGCCAGCAATCAGCCTGCAGCCAGCCTGCGTTTTCTGTCCAGCAGCAGAGTATCTCTGCGTTTCTGTCCAGCAGCCTCAGAACCTCTGCGTTTCAGTCCATCAGCAGCCCTACAGGTCTGCGTTTCTGTCCACAGCAGTTTCCAGCACTGAATCAACAGTCTACAGCAGTTTCCAGCCCTGAATCCACAGTTTGCATCAGCATCCAGCCTTCTGTGTATCATCCATACATGCAGCAGTCATCTGGTGAAGGTAACACAGCATTCATAAGTGTTTTCAGCATTCTAACATAGTGTAGAATAGTCCACCTTCTTCTTCTCTCAGCCTCAGGTGTGCAGCCCTTCCTCATGCCCTTGGGAAGAGTGCATAGGCTCGAGATCAGGTCATCAAGGTGTTTCTACAGCAGTGTACAGATCAGCCACTCTCCGATCCTCCGAGATCTTGCGTTTGGCTTATCTACAGTCCACAGTCATTCTCTCTAAAGAAATAAAGCAAATACTATCTCGTTATCGGGATAAGGGGGCCCTTGAGTGGGTAATTCGGGACCCAATCTGGTGTACAGTTCTCATCTATCTCTCTCTCATCTCTTTAAAGTTTGAAGTATTGAAATGGATTGCTAAACTCACGAAACTCAGGATACAGAAGACGGTGTGAGCATTTGTGTGACAGGATCATCCAATACAAAGACTTCCGCTGCATATCACATTGGTATCAGATTATCACATTGGTATCAGATTCAGATTGTCCACACACACCGTATCCTAGCGTGGGGGCATCCTTGGATGGTTAGATTCCGTTCCGGCACGACCACCGACTTCAGCATCATGTCTACAGGAGAGAGTACTCATCAGCCGGAAGACGTCCCCCCCGAAGGAGACCTTGTTCTTCCGCCTACAGCAGACACCATAGCTCTTCTTAGAGCTCAAAACCAGCTGCTCATGGAGCGTCTCCAACTCTTGGAGGCAGCAGCAGCATGTCCTTCTACACCTCCAGCAGCACCCGACTACATCTCCCTCTTCTCTCAGATGGAACAACAAAGGAGAGAGGACGAGGCCCGAAGGAAAAGAGAAAAAGAAGAAAGATGGGACTATGAGGAAGCCCAACGCAAGATCGACGAAGATCGGCGTCAGGCTGAACTCGCCGCTCGGGAACACCAACGTGAGCTTGATCGAGAACGTATGTTACTCGAACACCAACGGGAAAAGGAGGCCATACACTTGAGGTATCAGCAGCTCTCCTCAGTCTCCCCAGTCATAGGTGTCACCAGCCAACAGCCCGCAGCAACATCAACCACCATCATTCGCAGTCAACCAAACTTCAGTAAGTATGATGGTAAGTGTGATCATTCATCAGTTAATCAATTTGTTCATCAGTTTAATGCTCATTTTCCATTAGCTAGGATCACAGACCCACAAGACAAAGTCCACTTAGCAACTCCCCATCTCACTAGTGAGGCAGTCACTTGGTGGCAACATTGGTCTAGTATTCATACAGACCAGGCCACAGGTGTCACAGCCTTTGACTGGGACATCTTTGTCCATGACCTGAAGACCAGATTTCTCCCGCCCCAGTACATGACCAGTCTGAAAGACGAGTTCTATGGACTCAGACAGAACGGATCCCCAGTGCTTCAGTTTTCCGGTAAGGTTATTACTTTAGCACAGCAGTTAGGGTTATCTAAGCAGGCCAAGATGGAGCAATTCATTCGTGGATTGGACTCCAACATTCGGTTCAGAGTTCGTAACTTTGAACCAAGTACCTATGACCGGGCTCTGACTCTCGCTCAGAATGAAGAAATGAAGATGAACGGAGGCAAGCCCAAGCAGTCATCTCAGTCCAGTACCAAACCCCAACAGGGGAAGGGTAATTCGTCTTCTAAAGACACTAAGACAGACAACAGTCCTAGCTCTAGTTTAGGGGGTAAGGAATCCAAGCCTAAGAAAACCCCTGAGGAAAAGGCTCAAGCAGGCATCACTGGAGGCTATCTTCCTCCAGAGGAGCAAAGACAATATCAGTCAGAAAACAGATGTTTTTTCTGTCATACCATTGGGCATGGTAAGAAGGATTGTCCAAAAAGACAAGCGGAGCAAGCCTCCAAAGAGCCTTCTGCCACAGTTGTTGCAGTATCCCCCGCTCCTCCAGACCTGCCTGCTATCACCAATGCGGTTCAGATCTTACCTTCTATGCATTCCATGCCATCCGTGGTACTTGATGCTAAGCAGAAGGGTGAGGCAACAACCACACAGAAAAGCCTGATCCGAGCTTATGGCTCTGCCAAGGGCCGACAGTTCATAATCCTTTTTGACATGGGCAGTTCTGAGGACGCCATCTCTCCCCAGTTGGCTACCAACATGAGTTGTACCTTAGTGCCCTATCATTTGGAGGTAGACGGGTTTACACCTGGTCTCCACACCCACATCTCTCAGAAGGCACAACAGTTTTCTTTTCAAGTTCAAAAGGCCTCATTCCAGCGAGATTTCATTGTCTCTCCTCTTTTGGGATGTGACATGATCTGAGGAATCCAGTGGTTTCGTCAGTATAAACCTATTCCCAATTGGGGGCAGGACACCTTTATTATCTCTAAAGGTTTTCTTGAGCCTGTCATGATTCGGGGGGATAGGAGCATTCTTGGCATTCCTATGATTTCTCATCTCCAGGCCCGACGAGCTATGTGCAAGGGAGCAGAAGGAGCATTAATTTATGCTCAGACAGCTTCTATCTCATCAATAACCGCTGTCTCATCATATTCAGTCTCTCAGTTAGCATATCTCCTTTCTCATTCAGACATTTTTAAGGATGATCTCCTACCCAATATCCCACAGTTATTAGCAGAACCTCCTAGCAAGTTTCCCTCTTGTCTTTCCAAGACTTTCAAGGGCAAGCTAGAACAGTAATCAGTTCTCAAACATTTGAAACATGTTCCTTATGGACACGTTTTCACTGTCACCACAGACCACCAAGCACTTAAGTGGCTCCCGACGATGCCAAGTGCCCAGTGGAGTGCTCAGCACACTAGACAGGGTCAGCTCTTCCACCAGGTTGGAGGAATGATCAAGTACATCCCTGGTCAACATAACCCAGTAGTAGATGTTCTTAGTAGAAAGACCAGCATCCCAACCAGTCAGGAGCCTACCATTCTCAACATCTCTAGAAAGGACTTAGAAGATCAGTATGTCGATTCCGCAGAGTTTGGTACTCAACCCAATTTGGCCCTCAATTTTGAGCCTGGCCATCATTCAGTTCACAGACAAGCATGTAAGTTTAGACGAGATATCCACTTCAAGGAAGGGGATTGGGTCTCTCAGTGCATCATGAAACAAAGATGGAAACAAGTGGGCAAACATTGTCCCAAGCTTTCATTCCATAGTTTTGGCCCTTTTCCAATAGTTAAGAAGTTAAGTGATGTCTCCATGAAGTTAAAGTTGCCTACCAGTTGGACAATGCATGATGTTTTCCATGTTTCTTGGCTAAAACCATATGTTGGTCCAGAAGTGTTTGATGTTTCAGATGAACAGCAGCCAGACGTGGTAGATGAGGCAGAAGTGATTGAGCCTGAGCAGATCCTTCTTCATCGATGGAAGCATGGTTCCGGTCGACAGATTCGTCAGTTCTATACGAAATTCCGAGATCGAGGCACCCACGAAGCTGTATGGCTCGACGAGGAGTTCTTCCAGGAGTACCCCCAGTTATTGGCGGACTACTTGGAAGCCATGAACCTACCGCCAAGCTAATCAGGAGGGAATGTCATATGCACTCTGCACTCAGTGCATGGTGACAAGATGGCTCATCATCAGAAGTGCAGCAGTTGTACAGTTTTAGAACCCAGTTTTAGAACCCAATAGGATGATATTTGTCGTACGCCGTGACCCCATTGTACATCCTCAGTCCAGGATAAGTCAGGCACGAGCTACATAGGTCATTACTCAGCCTTAGCGGGTCAGTCAGTCAGTCAAGTCCCTTAACCCACTTAGAGAGAATCATTCATGCATGTAGAGTCAGTAGAAGCCTTAGGGCTTGCATCAGAAAGCACTCTGCATCTTGCATAATATGCATGCATATGCCTGTGCATCATTTAGAACATCCCAGAAGCCTTAGGGAATTTACTAGGATTTATCTGGTATTTTTTCCATATTTAATAGTATTTATTTAGCATTATTTGCATTATTGGCCATTTATAAATATAAACTTTATTAAATGACCAACCTCCAGTTAGTATAAATAGGCTTGCATAGGGCCTATTTTCTCATTCAGTCTTCATTGTGCTAAGAGCTCTCCTCCTCAGCCCTAGGAGTATCATTGCCTTCAGCCCTAGACTAATCCAGCCCTTGGAGCTCATAAGCTTGCTTCTCCAGCCCCATGAGAACCCTTGCTTCAGTCAGCCCTAGGCGCCTGTCTTCAGCATCAAAGCAACCCTGATTCAGCATCAAATCAGCCTTGATTCAGCATACTGTCAAGCCTCAATTCAACGCCAGCAATCAGCCTGCAGCCAGCCTGCGTTTTCTGTCCAGCAGCAGCAGTCCAGCAGCAGAGTACCTTTGCGTTTCTGTCCAGCAGCCTCAGAACCTCTGCGTTTCAGTCCATCAGCAGCCCTACAGGTCTGCGTTTCTGTCCACAGCAGTTTCCAGCCCTGAATCAACAGTCTACAGCAGTTTCCAGCCCTGAATCCATAGTTTGCATCAGCATCCAGCCTTCTGTGCATCATCCATACATGCAGCAGTCATCTGGTGAAGGTAACACAGCATTCATAAGTGTTTTCAGCATTCTAACATAGTGTAGAACAGTCCACCTTCTTCTTCTCTCAGCCTCAGGTGTGCAGCCCTTCCTCATGCCCTTGGGAAGAGTGCATAGGCTCGAGATCAGGTCATCAAGGTGTTTCTACAGCAGTGTACGGATCAGCCACTCTCCGATCCTCCGAGATCTTGCGTTTGGCTTATCTACAGTCCACAGTCATTCTCTCTAAAGAAATAAAGCAAATACTATCTCGTTATCGGGATAGGGGGCCCTTCAGTGGGTAATTCGGGACCCAATCTGGTGTACAGTTCTCATCTCTCTCTCTCTCATCTCTTTAAAGTTTGAAGTATTGAAATGGATTGCTAAACTCACGAAACTCAGGATACAGAAGACGGTGTGAGCATTTGTGTGACAGGATCATCCAATACAAAGACTTCCGCTACATATCACATCGGAGTTGGACTCCATTGACAAAAATGGTACTTGGGAGTTATGTGACTTGCCTCTTGGCAAGCATGCTATTGGCACAAAATGGGTTTTCAAGCTAAAACATAAGCCTGATGGTTCAGTTGATCGCCATAAGGCTCGCTTGGTCACCAAAGGGTACGCCCAACGTGAGGGCATTGACTATGAGGAGACCTTTGCTCCCACTTCACGTATGACTACCATATGTACTGTTATTGCATTGGCTGCACACCAGCACTGGCATGTACATCAGTTGGATGTCAAAACTGCCTTCTTGAATGGCGATTTGCAGGAGGAAGTTTATGTATCTCAGCCTCCTAGATTTGTTCAAAAAGGTGCAGAAAGAAACGTATGCCGTTTACATAAAGCAGTATATGGTCTTAAACAGACTCCTCATGCTTGATACCACAAGATACATGCATACTTGACTACCAAAGGGTTTCAAAATAGTTCAGCTGAGTGTACACTTTATGTTTGCCACATTGGGAACAATGTTCTCATCCTTACTCTTTATGTGGATGACATGCTCGTCACTAGCCCTGAAGAGGGTGATATTTCAGCTTTTAAGGCTGACTTGCAACATGCATTTGATGTCACAAACACGGGGCATTTACATTCCTATTTGGGCATATAGTTTATACCTTTTGAGGGGGGTATCATGTTATCTCAGTGCAGATACGTTGTGCAGCTCCTTGAGCGTTTTCACATGACAGATTGTAAACATGTTTCTACTCCTATGGAACCAAGTCTAAAACTGTCGCTTGAACATGCTAGTGAGCATTTTGATGTTGCCACCTATCAACAGGCTGTGGGTTGCCTTATCGATTTATGCTCTACTCGTTTCGACATACAATATGTTGTTTCTCAGTTGAGCAGATTCATGCATCGTCCGAGCACTATGCATTGGCAAGTGTGTCCGCGTGTCTTTCGCTATCTTAAAGGCACCGCAAACTTTGCCTTGTTCTATGGCAGTTCTTCTACACTATGCTTGCTTGCATTTACAGACAATGATTGGGCAGGTTGCTATGACACCCGAGTGTCAACCAGTGGTAACTGTTTTCTTCTTGGTGACTCATGTATCTCATGGCTCAATAAGAAGCAGCCTACAGTGGCCACTTCTAGCTATGAAGCTGAATACAGGGCAGCCTTTACAGCTACTGTGGAATGTGTTTGGCTACGATGCCTATTAGCCGATCTTGGTGTTGGACAGCAGACTCCTACCACCATTTACACTGATGGTCAGAGTGCTTTGGTAGTTGCACGAAACCCAATTTTTCATGCCCGCACAAAGCATATTGAGGTTCACTATCATTATGTCAGGGAAAGGCTCCATGCAGGAGAGATTGACTTGGCTTATGTGCCTACACATGCCAACATAGCAGATGGGTTTACAAAGCCTCTTTCGAGGGAAAAGTTTGAAGCTTTCCGCAAAGCTTTGAGCTTACAGCCTCTACCAGGGTAGTCTGCTACACCCTGTCTTCGTTCACACCATTCACTTGAGGGGAGTTTGTTGGTCATGTCCGCCCGACCACTCCCGGCTAGTTCAAGTGTGAACCCAGCTTACTCATGGGTACTTTTGCCCTATGACTAGACATAGGTTTTTTCCCCATGTGAACACACTTATGTGTGTTGGGCACCTTGCTCTAGGTTTTTATGTACTCCTTGTACTTTGTACAACATTATTATTATTGAGTACTTCCAGTACTTCCAGCACTCTAGCTCTCTCACGTTTCTAGTTCAAGGTCTGTGTGTGTGTCTTTGTGTGCAGGCAAGCTTCTCCCATATCCAATAGGATTTGGATCTAGACTTGGACTTGGACTTGGACTTGGAATTGGATTTGGATTCATTGGATTTGGATTTGGATTTGGATATTAGACCTAGTACTAGCCCGGTGAGAGATACTTGTGGGTCATCCCTGTGGTGTGCTCAGCATCAGAGATCTCGTGCCTAGACATCGACATCGACATCGACTTGGATATCCTACATCGGCATATCTGTTTGTTTTGTATTCATTGATTGTATTGATCCTGGCCAGGGTGCCCATGGATTGTTCCTGAATAAATTCTTGAAAGGGGGCGGGGCCTGTTCCCCACTCAGTGCAAAATCCCTATTCCCTTCTCTCTCTCTCTCTCTCTCCCCCCCCCCTCGCTCTATATCTTTATCTCTTGGACACGTGGTTGAGTCTGTCACTACATGCCCTGCTGGGCTTACACATACCTTCCACGGCTAGTGGGGGAAGCTACAGGGTGGTTCTGACCATATGCAGAAGCATCGGGACGCCTTCATGAGGCTCTGTCGACCTGGCCCTTTTCTCACAGATAGAGGTTTTGAGCCCACTTGGCAGTACAAACCACTTGTGTGGTTATCCCTCCCCCACCCCTTGTATGAGATAGCCTTCTCCTCATAGAGTGGCCAGCCGGAGGAGAAGTGCATCCTTCTTCCCCATTTGTTCATTGGTCCTTGCTCCGTACATGGAGGCGAGTTTGTAATTACCCTTTCGAGGCTGTTTTTTGTTACCTAATAGAAGGATCTTGTTTCTACTTGGGATATCATTGCTAGTATCACAGCAGCTTGGCAAATTTGGGGGACCAGGCTATAGAGGCCATTCAAATAAACAACACTCGCTGCATTTGCACTATATGGGGAGATATTATTCTACAGAGACCATCCATATCAGGGTATGCAAAGCACACTATTTTTATGAGGGAGGGGGATCAAGGGATCTTTTTCCCATCGACCCACACAAGTCTCTCTTGGCACCTCTGTGCACCCCAGATTTGTTGAGATCACCATACATTCTAGGATGAGGATTTTTGGATCTTTTTCCCATCGACCCACACAAGTCTCTCTTGGCACCTCTGTGCACCCCAGATTTGTTGAGATCACCATACATTCTAGGATGAGGATTTTTTGTTCCGGCTTCTAGCTGTGATTTTGTTTGGTCTATTCATACATAATAGAAGTCTCTTTTCTGCAGGAAAAAAAATAAAAAAAGAGATCTGCATTGTACTCATTTCAACTTCATGATAAAGAAAATATACCAAAAGGCCCGCTTGGGGGGGGGGGGGGGGGGGGGGGGGGGGGGGGGGGCGGGGCGGGGCGGCGGGGGGGGCGGGGGAAGTTTGTTGTGTGGTGGTTGTGGGGGCTTCAAGGGGAAGTATCCTCTCTCTCCACTCTCCTCTTCTCAATTAACACACCAAAGATGTTGCACAACTCAGTTCTGTATGTGTAAGGCTTCCACAAGTGACATTAATATGAGAGCAAAGCAAAGCCATGTTGCATGAGACATTAATGGTTCTGCATCTGAAATTGCATATGCTCTCGTGGGTGTACATTTTCTTTACTCATGGTCCATCATGGAAGGAATTATTTTTCAGGGGAAAAAAACTAGAGACCTTACAGAAGCTGGCTTTTTGTCAGCTCAGTTCAATTGTTGTCCCCACACGAGTTCTCGCAAGATTTATGAAGTAGGAAGGTATTGTAAGCATTAGAAAAAGACACAACACTAGTAAGGCATCCAATGGCCTGCTTGGTCCAAGGAAAAGACCCTGCACTACTGCCACAATCACTTCACTGTGCCTCACGTCTAAATGAAGGGTGATTGAGGCTGCTGCATTGACTTGCTTCCTTGTTGGTAAGTGCTCTTTCCAAGTGCTTCCCCCTAGCCTTTCAATCCACGATCTCATTCATCCCGTATCATGCTTTAACATGTTGCAGTAACCATAGCCTGCACATCATTGATGTAAAACTGAAATTTCTCCACTCCAGCCTTATCTTACAATTCACCCTCATTTTTGCTCATATCCATGCCTACTTCACAACCACTACACTATAGTCCTTGAGATACAACCTGGTTTTTGGTAAAAGACCTTTAAATGTAAACCCCACCTATGGAAATAAAAATCAAGGCGTATCCTAGGCCAAAACATGCACATGGGAAAGGTCAGCAAGCAAGCTATTCCTGATTTTGTTTTTTCAAATCATTGTGTGTAAACTCCCACAAGGTTACATCACAAGTTACGTCTGCCAGACCACCACAAAACAGGCACCGCTTCCCTTCACCTAAGGTGCTCAACAATGAGTGGACATAATGATGCATATCACATTGCAATCTCAAAAGGAAAATTTATAGAATGTACCCACTTTCTACAGATTATATAGCATTGTACACGCACCTCCTCAGCCTTCACTCCATCCAGAGTTTCCTGCAACAGCAGGAAAAAAGATTTTGATTTCAAAGCAAATGTAAATCTGCAAATAAGAACAACATGCGCATACATTCAATCCTTCACTCGTTAATAAAGACGACCTTAAATTAATACGCTCAGCGTGACAGCCCAGTAGCTCTTATTCTTTAAGTGCGCATGCTTACCTCCATAAGAGACACTGAAGGCTATACTTTACCTCCTTTGCAAAGCCTTTTTACCATGCAATCCTTAGCAAAGACAATTTCAAGCTCCACTGAGGTTCTCCCTAGTACAGAGTCAACATATCCCCATTATCCATGCAACCTCTGCCCTTTGACAGCTAGTTCATAGTGTACAGTCGATGTGATTAAGAAATGTAGGCAAACCGATAGCTGACTATATCATCACCCACTTCGTGTCATTGTGGAAGTTCAGGTAAAGAGAATCTGGTGTAAAATTTCAATGCCTCTGATCATGATTTTCAGAGAGATGCAAATGCATTGAGAAAAGCAAGAACCTACACAAGGATTCCCCAACCTACAGACCCATGCGGCAATCTCCCTCAGACTCAACCTGTTACAGGGAATGGGCATTATGACATGGTTTTGACTATTGAGAGAACTGTACATCACTCGTCACTGGTTAATAATGCTACTATTCAATGCAATGGAATGTGGGTTCTTGTATAAATAATACCCTACTATCAAAAATAAGCAAAGAAAGGGCAGAGAATCTCTCTCTCTCTCTGTCAAGGTGACTTTGGATTCTTGTAAAAATGACACCCTACTATCAAAACCAAGAAATCAAAGGGCAGACAGAGAACACAACACACACTTTTCTCTCTCTCCCTTTAAAGGTGGACTTTGGATTCTTGTAAAAGAAACAGCCTCCTATCAAAAGCAAGAAATCAAAGGGCAGAGAGAGAACACACACACACACACACACGTTTCTCTAAAGGAAAAAGCTCTCTCACACACCAGGGCCCACTAACCGTGCTAGTGGTGTGGCCCCGCATCCCAAAGGGGTCCTCAGTGATAGAGCTCGATCTATTCTGCAGGCCAGATGCCCCCAACCTAGAGCATCATGAGCCTCCACCCAACAGATACAGATCCTCAAGGCTATTCGACGCCATGACATGCTTCTACTCTCTTGGCCTAGAGCTCGATCTATTCTGCAGGCCAGATGCCCCCAACCTAGAGCATCATGAGCCTCCACCCAACAGATACAGATCCTCAAGGCTATTCGACGCCATGACATGCTTCTACTCTCTTGGCCATCAGATTGGTTTTTTTTCTTTCTTTTTTCTTTTTTCCAGAGAAGAGACTTCTATTAAGTATGAAAAAATATACAAAAGGGAGATTTCAAACCAAACTAGGTGGAGATCTCAACCAATCGGGTGTCTTGTGTTGCCAACAAGGTCCCCGATGAAGAATAGACCATAATCCCACTCTCTCATAAACTGGCCGCGCTTTCCGTCTCCGTCCGGCCCTCGATGATCCTATTGGCTAAGGGTGGTATTACCATTAGTTGATCATCGCTAGTTTACTCATATGCTGATATCACATGTATATGTACTAGTGATAGTTATTTTTCATTTTCTTTTCCATGGTTTGGCATACCCATGGTATCATTGTTTCACTCACGGTTTCATAAATCCTTGGGGTCTTTAATATTATTTTCTTTATTTCTTTTCTCTCTCTTTTTGATGAATGTATTTAATGCGCAGTTAGCTTAATTAGATGATTAATCGGACATTTTCTTGTAGTTTTCTTTTGTTGACCCAGACATTAGGGTTAAGACCTTCACGGTCTTCGTATGGTGTATTTGGTCTCATAGGCCTTCCGTGAACGTTAATATAATTCTCTTCTTTCTTTTCTCATACTCTCTCTCTCTCTCTCTCTCACACACACACACACACACACACTTACTTTAACACATAAAATGGGCCTCACCTGAAAGAAGGGATGATTCACCTTCTCCAGCTCCTTCTGAAAATCAGCTCGGGCACGTCTGCGGGCCGGTGCTTGATCCAGATTGCCCAATCTGCCCACAATGTTCTCGGAGCGAACACAGTCCCCTGTCTTGCTTTTGATTTTGATTTTGCTATCCCCATTCCCGCGCCTTCTGGATTGCAGGAAAGCGCCCACAAGCGCACAGAGAAGCAGCCAAGCTATCATGGCCGTGCTCACTAGCGGGCTACTCAATTGCAGGAGAACTTCATGGGCGAAAGTCTCCAGCATGTTGGGGCAGCTAGAAAAAGCAGGTGATGGACAACCGATGGAGCAACTTGAGCAGGCGCAAGAGGAGGTGGTGTGCAATTTGGATGGTGAAAAACGTTTCGAGCTGTTTGAGTGACAGTCAAAGAAACAAATTGGGCAGCTAAAGAAGCAGGTTGCAGGTGATGGGCAGCGAGAAAAGCGAATTGGGCAGCTAGAAAAGCAGGGCGTAGGGAGAGAAAAGGAAATTGGGGAGGTAGAGAGGCAGGTTTGAGATGGAGGGAAGCATGGTTTGGGCAGCAGTTTTGCTGTGGGAATGCAAGGTTGGGGCAGGCAGGGAAGGAGGTTGTGACGATGGAGAGGGAGCAGCACAAGCATGGTAAAGCGCGCGCGCTGTTTATAAAGAGTGTGTGAATCTGAGTGGAGGCCAACACGTGGAGGCGTGGACATGGACGACGAGGGGTGGTTAACGCGATTAATTAATTGCTTTTGTGGCTAACACACAGGTGACGCTCGACGTGACGAGCACAATGACTTAATTTTGTTTCGAAACCTTCACACCGGCTCCACCTTGAAGACGCACTCTTTGCTCAAATTACACTCTTTAACATGTCACAAATAAACTTTTTCTATATACATCAAAAAAATGATCGCCTTCAATTTTTATTGCAAACATGCATCGATTGATTAATCGGTTTTATCACTAAAACTTTAAAAATTCGAATCTTTAAACCCAAGGTTGGGCGAAATTGTAACCGGTTTTTCTCCGTTTGAGCGGTGAAAATTACACTCAAGGACTGTTTTTTTCTGTGAGACAAACTCCGACTCTTACCACAACAAGAGACCCTCATAAGTATGAGGGTCTTTTGGATATATGTATATATATAATTTTATCAGTAGGCTCCCTCCTCAAACAAATCTTAACTTAGCCAAATGCACCCCTTTCCCAAACACTAAACAAATCTCAAAAAATAAGGGCCCGTTTGAACCTTCACTCTGTACGGAAAAAACACCCCCCCAAAGTATATTATTTTGGCACGGCTCAAAATACTTGCATATTTAAAAATCCTAAAAATTTGGCTAGTTTTAGCTATAAATAGCTTTAAATTGTTTGTGATTTTTTTTAAATGCCTCTTATATTTAGTGATAGAGGCTTTGCTGGTGAATAACTTTTTTTCGCTCAAACTTTCCACCCATACTTGAAATAAAAAACGAATGTAGCTAGGATAGAAATAAATTTGAAGAAGACCTATGTGTGGTTGCGAGCTCAATTTGTGGTTACAAGAAGCTGAACACATAGGATTTGGATATTGAAAATTGGCCCTACAATGAGGCATGTCTTTCCCAAACACTAAATAAAACACAACTAGCAAATAGTTGAGGCACCCCTTTCCAAGGTTCAAAAAGATAATTTAACCTAGAGCCGATTGAAATTTTGAAAAAATAGAGTTATATATTAGTGAAAGTACAAATGATGACAAGTTTGTTCACCATTATAATTTCCTAAGAAAATTTGGTTTAAGCTAGTATCATGATATTCTGCTTGTAAAAAATGAACCTTAAATTACAAGTGTCAACCATTAACTTGACAGCATGAATGTGGACCTAGAACAAGGGGCAATTTATATATGTGATTTCCTTTTAAAAAAAATACATTTGAGCAAGAATCAAAGTGGCCAAGCTTGAATCATATAGTTTGGTGCTTGATCGAAGGGGTATAAAGCATGCTTATCTCAAGCCATTATGGTTTATTGGTGTCAAGTTTTCTATAGTTACTAACATAATTATGAGTTTATGAACCTCCATTTGGAGCTTGCATGTATAAGATAATATATGTAGTAGAACTAACTATCGTATAAACCCACTGGAGTTTTTCTTGAATTGTCAGTGGTGGTTTATGGTGAGTAAGGTGTGAACAAATCATTTAAAATTACATCCCTTTTTATCCATGTAAGGGCTGGTACATAGCCTGTAGTGTGGCAATTTTAGCTTACAAGGTTAAATGCATTTGTAATTTACTTTCAATGTGGTTAAGTAAACCTTTAGGAAAGTCTTTAGTATTATACTTCTCAAGTAAACCTTTAGGAAAGTCTTTAGTATTATACTTCTCAAGTAAACCTTTAGGAAAGTCTTTAGTATTATACTTCTCAAGTAAACCTTAATGATGACTTTTTAATGTAAATAGACGCCATCCTTTATGAAAAAGGCTTTGGACATACCAGCATTTGATGTGTCATTTAATCAATATGGCATGCCCATTCCACATTTCAATTAGATTTTTTTTTCTCACATTTTAAGTCTATAGTTGACACTAAAACATTGGTGTAAACTATATATTTCAATTAGGCATTTTTTTTAAAATTCTCACATTACTTATGTTGTTTACTTAATTTTGTACAAAGCTCACATGGTTAACACAAGAACACAAAAACCGAAGTTTTGATACTCACATGAAAAATCTCATTGAAATTGACAAGAACTATAGATTAGATTTAAAATGATAATTTTAAAGCTCACGTAAATTATTTACTTCTTCCTAACCACGTTTGATTGATGTAAGTTTTTATCCTATTTGTTTTGAGCACATAAGTTGCCTTTATAATCTAAGACCTTGCAACTAAACAAATACTGGCTTGCACATAAAAATGTATGAAAAAATATTTAGCATTCTTACTTTTTAAACTTCACTTAGTATGCATTGAAGTTATACTGTGTAAATTTTTAAGTGAAGTAAGTTGCAAGTCTTAATTGAGTGTGTTGCTAAATTTATGATAGGGTTTCATGAATGTGTTAATGGAAAAAAGTAATGCTTAACCATATAACTTGTAAAATCAAAGTGAGCTTATTCAAAGCTAGTGATAATACTTTCAAAAGAAAAGAAATACTTGTAAAATACTTAATGGAAAAAAGTTAATGCTTAATCATAATATTTGTAAAATCATAGTGAGCTTATTCAAAGCTAGTGATAATACTTTCAAAAGACAAAAAAATGAGGTGCTTATGATAGATATTTAAAAGGACAGGCCAAAAATTCAAGTGAAGATGAGAGCACCATAAAAGGATAATGCTCAAAAGGATAATACTTTCAAAAGACAAAAAAATGAGGTGCTTATGATAGATATTTAAAAGGATAGGCCAAAAATTCAAGTGAAGATGAGAGCACCATAAAAGGATAATGCTCAAGGGAAAGTTAAAACACATGTTTGAGAGCTACAAAAGTACTTTGTACATAAAAGCTACAAAAAGCTATTTTTCACACGTGGCAAAAAATAGTTTAATTTTTCTCTTATCTCATAAAAGGTATGATGTTATAATCTCTATGTGGGAAAAAAGGGCACATGAGGTAAATGATAGCAAAGTGAGGACTATAATATATTGTGTTAGGGTGGGGTTTCCAATTCAGTTCCAAGGGATAGGTGCAAGGTTATTTTTTTGGGGCTTTGAATAAGAAGCTTAAAGCAAAGAAGAAAAGCTGCAAGAGTATGAATGATCAAGAAAGCGTGAACGGTCTCCACTAATATTTTAAAGTAAATAAATCATAAATTGCACAACATTTGGCTTGTGACAAGTGCATAATTTATCATTGATTATTTTTGTTAAAAATTTTTGCAAAATATCTTTTAAAGAACTCTTGTGTCTAGTTTCAAAATAAGGTAAAAAGTGAAAACAAATACATGTGGTTTATCCAAGTTTTAACATTATATTATGTTTAGGGAGGAATATGACACAACCTTAAATTGTTTTAAAAACTATCATGCAAATTCCTATGGTTGGATAATCTCAATAACAAGCCAAGGTACTATGATAAATTCTTTTTTTAAGTGGCAGATTACTACGATAACTCACCATTTATCGTTGAATAGAGGATTAAAATCTTACATTCTCTAAGAGAATTCTTGAAATCTAGTCTTTTTCACCCTCACATTTTGATGAGTACATTGATATTAAAAATATTTAAGGTAAGAGAGTAAAAAGGTCAAAAAGTAAAGAACAAAATAAATTATTTTTATTCAAGGTTGTGTATCATTAAAAGTAAAATGTTGTGTATCATTAAAAGCAAAAGGTTGTGCATCATTAAAAGGTTGTGTATCATTAAAAGTAAGAGTCTTTCTCAAGGTTTTGTATCATTAAAAGTAAAGAGGATTTCTCAACAAGACTAGCCAAGGTATGGCAACGTCTTTCTCAAAAAGCTCTTGCTTGCTACCCATGGTATGTGGGATTTGAAATTGGCATTCGTGTTGTGATGTGATGTGTCACTCAAAGATCTTGTTCTCTTTGTTTCCAATGTGTGCAAAGCACTTTGAGTATCCAATGTGTGCATGAAATAGCAACATAGATTTTTTCATATAGCTTTGAATAAAATTTTAACTTCCTTCAATAATGTTACATTATTTACATTTTCACACTCACTCACTCTCTCTCTCTCTCTCTCTCTCTCTCTCTCTCTCTCTCTCTCTCACACACACACACACACACACACACACACACACATTATTTAACATCTCTATTGGTAGGAGAACACTAACAATAGGCCCCAAAATGGTGATGGGGTGAGATTGAAATGGTGCAAGAAAACCATACACATCTTTTTCCATGCTTTTTCATAAGCATCTTAGCTTTAATTCTCTAACTACTATACAATAATCAATAAACTCTCTTTACCCCATACTCTGTGCATCATACCAAGTGTACACCATTGTATCGATTTTAGGTGTACTAATCTAGCTATGTACCGACCATTGGTTATGAATATTGACCTCTAGGTGTACTAATCTAGCTATGTACCGACCATTGGTTATGAATACTGACCTCTAGGACATACTGATCCACAAATGTGCTAATCCTAGTCATGTACCAATCCAAGGCATACCAATATTTCCATGTACTGAGACAACGAGGATGTATTATTGCAGGAAAGTACTATTTCAGTTAATGGACATGACGTACTAATTTTGGATATGTGTATATATATCGACTAGCAATGGGTATGGTACATATGATTTCACCAGCCTTGAATGCATACATCTATATGGATTTTCTTGGGGGCTTGGTTAATGCATACGATTTCACCAGCCTTGAATGCATACATATATATATATTGTCTTGGGAGCTTGGCATTTTTTTTTGTGTCAATAGACTTAAAATACAGAAGAATGCCCAATAGCAACTCAACAAAGATAAGGAGATAACCATCCAACCACAACAATCAAACACGAAAACTATAAGTATAAACCAACCAATCAACAAACAAACTAGAAAACTAGAAACTAGAAGTATAAACCAACCACAACAAGCAAACTAGAAGTATAAACCAACCACTTATGTGTTATGACATCCCAACCCATGTACAAAACTAGAAATCAAATTTTGGATTAATGCCTTTGGTGTCAACAAAAAAATAAAAATGTAATGAACTTGCAAAGAAACCTTTGAATAGAGAAGACCACATGCAAAGAAATCTTTGAATAGAGAAATGGTAATCAATATGAGATTAACAATATTAAAAGGGCTAATAATTGGCTACTACACTCAACCATATGTAAGTCTTATTACTACTTTCCAAATTTCTTACTTACTACTTATGTTCACCTACATTTCTTTCATTTGTCTACACTTGACATTTTTTAACTTACTCCTTATGTTTGCCTACATTGCTTTTGTTTTTCTAAACTTGAAATTGTTTTCTTTCTTGTACCTTTACTTGGTCGAGTTTTCATAAATATACATATTCCCCTTTGACTAATTATCTTTCTTTCATTTGTTTAAACTTGAAATTGTTATTCTTCTTGTATGTTTACTTGGTCAATTTTTCATAAATATGGTACCTTTACTTGGACAAGTTTTCATAAATGTACCTACTCCCCTTTGACTAATTATCTTTTATTTTTTCCTTCTCCACGTTGCCACTTATTTGTGGCTAGCTTATGAAAGGTTCTCCTTTTCTACAACCTACCTCAATTTCAATACTTTCTTTTATTACTTGATGCATGTACGAATCTTAATCAATCTATTTCTTGTTGCTGTACAAATCTCAATCAATCTGTATTACTTTCTTTTATTACTTGTTGCATGTATGAATCTCTATATGTAAAGTGATGTGTTCTTATGGAAAATATAGTTAGTTTTTTCATGACCCATAAACAACACTTGGCAAAGTAATAAAGGGAAGCAAACCTAGCAGGAGTTGAGGCAGCAGAGTAAACACGGTGAAAGTGGAAGAATGGACATGGAATCATCAAGAGAAGCCACCAATAGTAATGGTAGTGAAAAGGTTGCAAGGACCTATCAAGATAGTGATAGGCAGGAATGCTGATCTAGAACAAAAGAAGAAGTTGGAAGAGTGGTAGGGTAGTAGAGGAGGGTAGTAGAGGGTTTGAGAAAAAATCATGAAGCTTGTGTAGAGTGCACAAGGAATGGTACGGATGATGTAGGAAAGCCCACTTGTAGAAGGGTTGGATTTCGGATGCATAGTAAGGTTGACTCAAAACCTATGTCCTGGACATGGATTTTAAACTAGTTTTTATTGGATAGGTGTCATCTCCAGATGGTGTCACGCTAGTGGCACACTCTTTAGCCTCTAGGCATTTTTGGGATTTATAGCATTCATTTCCATTTTTTCCTATTTACACATTTTTGGGTGGAGGAACTTTTCTAGAGATCCGTTCATCTTGTGCCTATATATAATATGAGGCATTGTAGTTCATTTCTAATCAAGTTGGCTTGTGGTTCATTGATGAGTTCTTGAGTACGTTGTCTCTTCTCTCATCTCTTCTTTCTCACATGGTATTAGAGCAAGATGGTGGCGCACATAGAGCCTCCTTATTCTTCTTCCTCTCTACCTCTAGTCTTCTTCAACAACCCCGCTTTCAATGGCGTTTTTTTATTTTTTGATTTTCTGCTAAACGAATGCGTTTTTGAGGATTGTGCCCACGAAACCTACTGAAGAAAGTTTTCGCAAATTCCTCACCGTTTTTGAGTTATTCTTTGCAGACTGCCTACATGCAGAATTTCTGCTTGCGTTTTTTGTAGAAGCCCTTACTCATCATCCTTGCACTCATTTAATGATGCAAAAGGCTTCAAACCAGCCCCTTACCATCCTCTACAAGTGTGTTTTTAAAGCACTTCAATCCGAGTCCTACAACTCTACTTGCGGTGAAAACATTGCCAACTAGTTTTCCCTACATGCGGTAGCGATTTTTTGGAGGCTTCTTGTGGAGAGATTTGTAGCCATTTCTTGGCTGCGTTTTCATCATCAACTTCAGCCCTCTTCATGGTGTTTTGAGGTACATATTCATCATCTTTTCTACACCTTTCTACCGGCTAAAAATTCCACTTTGCTACACACTTTGTGTTTGCGCTTTTGTGGACAATCAATTCCTCCATACTCCTTCTACCTAAGGCTACATTCTCAGCCCTCTTTTGGTGGTTTCTACGGAGTCTATTGGTTCATATATCGGCTGTGTTTTGTGGCTGCGTTTTTGCACTATCTTTGTGCATATTTTGGAGATACTTCCTTGGTGGACAGCCCATCTATTGGCTGCGTTTTTGGAGGTAAGACACTTCTTCCCTTATGTTTTCCCACTCTCCTCTCCCTATGGGATCTCGAAAGTCCTCTACTCCAAAAGACAAAGGCAAACTTGAAGATACTATGGGTCCTACATCTCCTACGACGGTTGGACCAGCAACTACTACAACGGAAGTTGGTGCAATTCCTTCTTCGGTAGGTGCTTCTACTTTCTCTTTTCCGTCATATCCATTACCTTCTACGGATCCTTTCTCTCTTTCTTCTTTGTCCTTTATGCCTTCCTATCCACATACTTCTATGCCCTCTATGGTATATCCCCCTACATCATCTATGCCTTTTATGGCAACTTTATCTACTATGATTCCTCCTTCTACTACTTCCACTACTACTCCTCTCCCCACTCAATCATATCAGCCCTTTAACCCATTCACTCAATTTTTGAGCCTTCCAGGTCTTTTCTATTCACAAAAGCTTACCCCAAACAACTACCACACTTGGTCCTTGTTTATGTAACTTCTTTTGAAAAGTGCCAGGGTGTGGTCTATAATCACTTCTCCTCATATGGTGCCTTCTCAATATCAAACCTATATGGATGCACGGGCCAAAGCTTTACTTGTACATGGCATGTTTACATCGGTTGTGTCTCAATTTCTTTCTACAAGGAGTACGGCTCAAAAATTATGGCACGCTATACAAATGTAATATAGAAGACTTTCAACGGTTAAGATGGCTAAGTTGGAAGAAGATTTAGATAAGCTTTCTATCTCCGAATCCGACAACATAGTGGAGAAGCATGGAGAATTCAATCGAATCAAGCGGCAACTTGAAGAGTTTGGTACATTGGTAAGCAATCCGGTCCACAAGCTACTTGGTAAATTGCCTTCTTCTTTTGAATCGTTCAAAGATAATATCTTTCTTCGAGTTCCTTTCCCTTCCTTTGAAGAGACTATGGGTCTTCTTCATGATAAGTGCCTTACTCGCAAGCAAAACAAAAAGGACTCGGCTTTTGTAAGCCAAGGCAAGGGCAAAGGCAAAGGAAAAGGCAAGGGGAATGATCAACGTAAAGGCTCTAATTCCAATGCTAAAGATTCTTCAACCAAAGGCGACAAGGACAAATCAAAGGATTCTTCCAAGGAGTGCACTTTCTGTGGTCGTAGTGGCCATACAGAGGATCGTTGTTTTGCTAAGAAGGCGGCATCCAAGAAGGTAAAAGCTAAACTTGAATCCAAATCTAAGGGTTCTTCTACATCAACATCTTCTCACGACAAAGACAAAGACAAGAAGGAAGACGGTAACGCCAAGGTTGCATATGTTGCTATGTCTTCTACTTCTTCATGTGACACATCACTTGTGGTAATCAAAGATCTTGATACGCATACTGTGGATGAGTGGATTACCGACAGTGGTGCTACCTCTCACATGACGAATAGTTCTTCCTTATTGGAAAACCATAAATCTATCTCTTCATCAGTACACATTGGTGATGCTTCGTCTCTCCCTGTGATTGGTATTGGTGATGTTTCTTTTGGAGATGCTATCTTACATGATGTTTTGCATGTGCCTAAGATGTTTGCCAACTTATTTTCTATCTCTAAGGCTACTTCTAAAGGTCTTGGGGTTTACTTTGATGATGAAGTGATTGAAATCATTGATAGATAACCACTTTCTTGTGTGGCACATGTTTATCAAAATGCTAGGCTTTATCATATAAGCTCTTTTACAGCACAGTTGCCACCACATGAGTCTCATCTTCATCAATTATTTACTTCTCCTAAAGCACTTGTTTCTAATGAAGATAGTGATCTATGGCATTTCCACTTTGGCCATGTTCCTCTTGCTACTTTGCAACATCTTGTCTCACATGACATGGTTATAGGTCTACCAAAGCTTCAGAAACCTCGCGATCACATTTGTTTTTCTTGTACTCAAGGAAAGCAACATCGGGCTTCTTTTCCAGAGGAGGCTACTCATAGGGCCACATGCATACTTAAGCTTATTCATGCTGATCTTGCAGGACCTATGGAAGTACAATCGCTTGGTGGATCCAAGTATTATATGCTTCTTGTGGATGACTTCTCTCGCAAATCAGGGGTTTATTTCTTACCTAAGAAGTCTGATGCTCTTTCTCATTTCAAGGTTTGGCTTGCCCAAATGGAGAATCAAGCAAGTCAAAAGGTATCTTTTCTCAGGATTGACAATGGAGGTGAGTTTACAGCATTTGAGGATTTTCTAGCTTCAAAAGGCATACAACGACAAACCACCATACCCTACACTCCTCAGCAGAATGGTGTGGTTGAAAGAAAGAATAGAACGGTGAAGGAAATGGCCCGCTCCCTCTTACATCATGCGAAGCTACCTTCCTCCTTTTGGGGTGAGGCTATAGCTACTTCAGTTTATCTTCTCAATCGCTCTCTTACGAAAGCAGTGGACGACATGACTCCAGAGGAGGCTTTCACAGGCCACAAGCCTACTATTTCTCATTTTCATGTCTTTGGTTGTGTTGCTCATGTGCATGTGCCTTCTTCTAAGAGGAGGACTCTTGATGCTAAGTCCAAACCTATGATATTCAGAGGATATGCTTCTCGCTCCAAAGGGTTCCGTTTTTGGGATCCTTCTCGTGAGGATATTGTTCTTTCACGTGATGCCATCTTTGATGAGCATGTTTTTGGTCTTGATGAGTTACCACCTTCTACATCTCTCTCAGATCCATTTCCATCTCTTGAGCTTGAGCCTCTCTCATTCCCTACAGTCTCATCCTCATCTACACCATCAGTTCCTACTTCATCCCCTTCATCCATTTCGATTGCGACACCTACTACTTCATTGGATTCTACACGGACTTTTGGTCCTCCAAAATGGGTTTACTCTCTACTTCAAGATTCAGGTATATCACTTTCAGATGCTCAACAATCTACTACACGTGTCTTACGTACATGCCCTTCAGTAAATATTGCCTTGATGTCTCATATTGGTGATGTGTTTGAGCCTGAAACGGTTAAGGAGGCTCTTTCCTTACCACATTGGCGTGAAGCAATGCAAGCAGAGATTTCTTTTATTGAATCTAATAACACATGGCAGTTAGTTCCACGACCTTCACATAAAAAGGTCATTGGTGTTAAGTGGATTTTCAAAGTTAAGTTTCATTCTGATGGTACTCTTGATAAGTACAAGGCACGACTTGTTGCTAAAGGTTATGCTCAACAAGAAGGTGAAGACTTTGATGAAACTTTTGCTCCTACTGCCAGATATTCTACTATTCGTGTTGTTTTTGCTCTTGCTTCACACTATGCCTGGCTTATATATCAAAATGAATGTTAAATCTACCTTTTTGAATGGAGATTTAGAGGAGGAAGTTTATGTGGCACAACCTGAAGGTTTTATTGCATAGGGTCATGAACATGATGTGTATTTATTACAGAAAGCTCTTTATGGTCTTAATAAGCAAGTTCCTCGAGCTTGGTATCAGAAGATTGACAGTTTTCTCCTTTCTCTACATTTTGAGAGGACTCATGAACATGATGTGTATTTATTACAGAAAGCTCTTTTGGTCTTAAGCAAGCTCCTCGAGCTTGGTATCAGAAGATTGACAGTTTTCTCCTTTCTCTACATTTTGAGAGGACTCATGCGGATCCTTATCTTTATGTGCTTATTGTGGATGATGATATATGCATTCTTGTGCTTTATGTGGATGATTTGACACTCACTGGCTCTAATTTGGGACCTACTAAAATGGGTTCAAACTCAACTCACAACATCATTTGCCATGACTGATCTTGGACTACTCCACTATTTTCTTGGTTTAGAAGTGTGGCAATTTGCTTCTGGCATCTTTCTTTGTCAAAAGAAGTATACTTTAAGGTTGCTTGAGAAATATGGCATGCATGATTGTGCATCACTCACTTGTCCCATGGATCCTAATTCAAAATTATCCAAAGATGATGATTCCCCTGAGGTTGATTCTACAGAGTATCGCCAACTTATTGGTTCTCTACTTTATTTGGTTAATACTCGGCCAGATCTCTCCTATGCTATGAGTATTCTCAGCCAATTCTCTTCATCTCCTCGTCGATCTCATTAGTAGGTAGTTTTGAGGGTTCTTCGATATCTTCATGGAACTCTTAAGTATGGTATTTCTTATGCAGGTGGAAATACACTTATTGGTTACTCAAATTCTGATTGGGCAGGCATTCCATGTTAGGCTATTATTTTATGCTTGATAAAGGACTTGTTTCTTGGAAATGTCAAAAGTAGCGAATTACTTCTTCTTCATCGGACAGAAGCAAAGTACAAGTCATATCTTGATGCCACTTCTGAAGCACTTTGGCTTCAGTAAATTCTGAATCACCTTGGATGTTCATCTACTCCGACACTCATCTACTCAGATTCATAGAGTGCTATTGCTTTAGCCAAAAATCCAGCTATTCGAGGGCGATCCAAACACATTGATGTTCATTTTCATTTTGTTCATGATTGGATTTCTGAAGGTCGCATTCAGCTTGAGTATTGTCCTACCAAAGATAATGTTGCTGATTTGTTTACTAAGCCTCTTCCTCGACCTACCTTGGATTATCTTTTTCAGCACGGTATTCATTTCCATTTTTTCCTATTTACACATTTTGGGTGGAGGAAAGGGTGGAGGAACTTTTCTAGAGATCCGTTCATCTTGTGCCTATATATATGAGGCATTGTAGTTCATTTCTAATCAAGTTGGCTAGTGGTTCATTGATGAGTTCTTGAGTACATTGTCTCTTCTCTTATCTCTTCTTTCTCACAGTTTTTAGACATTTGAAAAAGTAAATTTTCCTCATTTTCTCCCACATTTTGTACGTTTGAGAAGCCTAAAAACAAAAAACAGTTACAAGTAGCTCGTGGTGCACTAATTTTGCCACGTCTCTCCCTCTCTCTCTCTCTCTCTCTCTCTCTCTTTCGCTTACCCACTTTGTTTCTTTCCATCTCCTCTGTACCCTAAACCTGCTATCGTCTTGTTGTTTACCCCCCCCTCTCTCTCTCTCTCTCTCTCTCGCTTACCCACTTTGTTTCTTTCCATCTCCTCTGTACCCTAAACCTGCTATCGTCTTGTTGTTTACCCCCCCTTTCTCTGTGTGTGTGTGTGTGTGTGTGTGTGTGAAATGGATCTAGAGTAAAATATTGAATCAAACACATCAAAGCAAGAATCTAGTATCCATTAATCATGAGATTAGTTATCAAATGGCTCATCACATGAATATACAAGAGAGAGAGAATCTATAAGTGCATGTAGCAAGAGAAGATGCACAAATAGCCTAAGTGTGTTTAACCTCTCACCAAGAGGATGGCTTTCAAGTTAGCCATGAACTTGACCATGGAAGGCCAAATCTCCATTGATGGAGTCCAAAGGTACAAGATGACCAAAATTAGTAAAAGTGTCAAAAGATCCTACCAATGTACCCCAAGCCCTATTTATTAGTCACTTTCTCCTTTTGCCCATGGGCCCCTATGTACATGTGGAAATCAAGCTCTATGGTTCACAACCATCCCTTCCCAAAGATTTTGTCCTCAAAATCATACAAGATATTTACAATTGAATCGCAATCTCAATGTAAACCCATGGGAAGTAGAGAGGTCTTCAAAAATGTGTCTCGAATACATTTGGAATAGGGAAACCAAATGTAGTGAAGCCGGCTAACTCCTTCTCCAAAAATAGCATGTAGGACTGTTATGGCAGTCATGTTGTCGACGACGCTTCCCTCGAAATTCTTCATGAAACCTCCATAAAAATGAGCTGCAAATGATGCGTAGCCACACCCAAAAGGGTACCACATATTTGTCATCCAACCAAATGATCTTCCAAGTGTGTTGGAGTAGATTGGTAACCCCAACAATAGATCCAACCAAAGCTGTCCAGAAATTACAGCACATATAAAACCTCATGATATGCCCATTCTTCACATAATAATCATGCCACTTGACCAAGGAATACTTCCATCAAGTAAACCATGTTGTTGAACATACTCCATTGATTGCCAAGTAGCCTCATCTATGGGTAGGCGCTTCCATTTCACAAGTAATTCATCAATGTTCCGGTTCCTTAAAACCCTTGTCCTCTTGTCCACAATCCTCTCCGGCTCATAGATAATCTCTCCTTCTTCATCCATCAGTGGTAACTCTTCAATCTCTTGAGGAAGAGAGCCCACAAACCTCCTAAGGTTGGATACATGAAACACATTATGAATCCTTGTAGAAGGAGGTAGGTCAAGCTTATAAGCCAAATCACCCACTTTCTTGACTACCAAATATGGTCCATAGTATCGATGTGCCAACTTGGAATTGGAAGACCCTTTGAGAATATTGTGACGGCTCTTAGGAAGCTTGAGCAACACAAAATCACCTTCCTTGAACTCCATTTTACATCTATTCTCATCCGCATTTGCCTTCATGACTTCTTGTGCCTTCTTCATATTATCCTTGCATAATTGAAGAAGCTGTCTCATCCTTTCCAACTCTTCCTTGGCTAAAGGATTAACCATTTTATCCTCATGGAAGGCAATAGATGGCACATACACTTGATACCCATAAAGAGCCTCGAAAGGTGACATCCCAATACTCAAATGCTTGCTTGAATTATGACAAAATTCAGCAAGGTAAAGCCATTCATCCCATGATGCTTGCATGTCATGACAATAGTGCCTCAAGTACACTTCGAGCCATTTGTTTGTGTACTCCGTTTGCCCATCCGTTTGAGGGTGATAGGCTATAGAAGGAGTGATTTGAGTCCCCAAGTTCTCATACAATGTCCTCCAAAAAGTGCCCATGAACTTGGTATCTCTATCACAAACTATGTTGAGTGGCAAACCATGTATCTTGAATACATGCTCCATAAATTGCTTGGCAATGTGAGAGGCCCCATAAGTAGTCTTGGAAGCAATAAAATGAGCTGATTTGGTGAGTCTATCCACCACCACAAATACTTGATCCCATCCATGCTTCGTCTTTGGCAAGCCCGTAATGAAGTCCATGGAAATGTGAGTCCATTTTCCATTCGGAATAGGCAAAGGATGAAGTAAACCACTTGGCAATTGGTGACTATCCTTATTCCTTTGGCATGACACACATTCCAAAACAAACTTCTTGACATCCCTCCACATGCCTTTCCAATAAAAGCTTTTGCACTTAAAAAGATGTATGGAATTTGGAAGTGTAAGTGGATGTAGAAGAATTTACTTTTCCCCACATTTGAAGAAGTGTGAAATGGCTTATAAAAAGGTACATTGGGCTGAACCCTCTTATACTTTGGCACATGTAGCTCCGCCATCCTCATAGCCTCTTTGATAGTGCTTGTTCTTTATGCCGAGACATCCGCTTTAATGTATGAATCTAGACCATGCACAAACTTCTTCAATCGCATGCCTTCATTGAGTCCATCCACAAACATAGAGAGCTTCATGAACCTCTTGATGTACTCCCTAACCGACATGCCCTTTTGTGTGAGTTCATACCATTCTTCATGGTATCAGTCAAGAATCAAAGGCAACACAAATGTCATATTCATTTCATGCTTGAGTTCTTCCCAAGAATGTGGCATAACTCCTTCCTTGAGCATATGTCTCCTCCATTGATGTGCATAGTCTTCCAAATGCAAGGATGCAAAATGCACTTTGTCCCTTTCACTCTTCGGATAGAGCTGAAAGTATGTATCCAACTTATTCATCCATTCTTCCAACTCATGTGGGGCTGAACCATCACCCTTGAACTTAGAGAGTGAAATCTTGTCCTTTACATCCTTTGACAGGGTTGACGATGCATTCTCATGATGGTGCGAGGGCTTGTGCTTTTGCATTTGCACATAAGATCCAAGGAATTGTGCAAAATCCTTGTACTCCCTCTTGAGTAAATTTGGCATTTCCATCCACCTATCATGAGCTTCTCTTTGTCTCTCAATGAATGACATATGTTCCCAATCAAGCTCAACCACATCATCCATATCATACACCTCCTCATGATCAAATCGATGGGGATGGTATGCGAAGATTGTGGGGTGTGCTTATGGGCACTTCCGACATTCAACTCCTCATTCCCTTCTCTTGAAGTATGCCCAAAAGTATCCCCTTCTCTTGAAGTGTGCCCAAGAGTATCCTCCGGAGCATCCAAAATTCCTTCTTCCATCATTGCCTCTTCACCCTCTACCTCGTCGAAAGCCAAAGTGTTGCGCCTCGGTCGCCCTTTTGGCTTCGGCCCCATGGAAACCTTCGGTTTCAGAAATTTGGCTCTAAATTGAGGTAGGGATGTCCGATTGAAATGATCTAAAGCTTGTTGGAGAGCTAATGAAGTGTACTAGACCACTATGTAAAGACCCGTAAGAGATGAGGTGTACTAGACCACTATGTAAAGACCCGTAAGAGATGAGGTGTACTACTATTCTCTATTTTAGGGTTTACAGGGTTATAGGCTGAAACGGTATTTTGGGTACAACTTGAGCTAGAGATATCTAAATGAAAGTGTACTAGACCACTATGCAAAGACCCGTAAGAGATGAGGTGTGCTACTATTCTCTGTTTTAGGGTTTACAGGGTTATAGGCTGAAACGGTATTTTGGGTACAACTTGAGCTAGAGATATCCAAATGCAAAACTTTTTAGCTCAAATGGAAGCCTTCGATGAGTACTACAAGCCTATGTAATTGGATCTAGAAGACCTTCAAACCCCTGTGAGACTGAATTAGGGTTTACTGTTTCTGCAAAAATCCTAAATTCTACCCTAAAAAGATATCGAAATGCGGAGGTTAAGGGCTCGTTGGGTAGCTCTAAGGAAGCACTAAGAGCTCATATGGTCCCTTTTAATTCAGTCCAAAAGGGTTGGGACTGAATTAGGGTTTTTGTGAATTTGCAGATTCTTGCCAAAGTGACCCTTTTTGTGCCCAATTGATCTTTGTTTGCTCCCAAACCAATGTCAACACCTTTCGCACCTCATTGCATCCTAAGGTCTGCAAATTATACTCCACAAGCTTCAATTGTCCATGTATGACCAGAAATTTGAGAAAATTTTGACATAGTCTCCTTTGTTTTAGGAGCTAAATCTCAATTTTTCTCAAGTAGCAATGCAAAAATCCATATCTTATCAATTCCCATCCATTACATAGCATGTGCCTCAACTTGCATCACCAAAAGGCATACAAATTCCTTGTAATTCCAAGCATTCACCATACGTTTTCCATGGCATAATGTAAGATCAAATCCCATGAGATGTCCATATTAAGGCGCCATTGCCATGTACATAAACCAAGAGGATGATTGTGCGAAAAAGATCGTCGGTGTAGCACGTTGAAGCTTGCGATCTCCCGGCCAAGCTCTTCTCACCCCCGTACCTAGTCCGAACCAAGGCACGGGTTGAGGCCAAGTCTTCGCCTCCACACCTAATCCTCCACCGTACCGCTTTACCACGGCACTCACGGCACGGTGGATTCAAGCCATGCTCTCCCCCGGGCCTCTCCGCCAACACCAGGGGTACCCTCACCAACATATCTAGTTTGTAGAAATTGAAGTGAGTGCAAACAATTGTGAGGTGCATATAGCTTGAATATGAAAATGAGGCGGATCACTTACAAGGATGTGGCATGACTCATGCCCATTACAATATACTCATAAACCATTATGCATGAACTCATGCTTATCCACATAGCTCCAAATGTCTGCCATTCATCCAAAGATCCAACATCAATCAATAAGCACAAGTGAGGTAATACCATATACCAATGATATCAATATCCGATTGGTATCACTCCCATAAGCATTGCTTATGAGTAATTGGCATCAAATGGCATTCAAGGGCATCAACTTGCATTTGAATGTAGCATTACCAATTGATTCCAATCACATATCAAGCTCTTCCAATGCTCAATAGCATCATACTAATGCATAAAAGCATTATGTCCATGGCAAAAACCTTCTCATTATTACCCAACATCCACTCCATGCATGTGGCTCAATCAATGCATCTAAGCATATGCATTCCTTCATCCATTTATGCATGGATTCATCAAAGAATCTTTCATTTGTCTCACAAATAGCCACATGACATCCAAATGGGTGTGATTAAAGAAAGATGTGAGCAATAAGAGCATGTAATCACTTTCCAATGGATCATGAGTTATGTAGGAATGTTAAAATTCTGTAAATTAGGGTTTTCTTTCATGAATAACCCAAATTTGTCCATAGCATGAGGATTAATCACCATTGCTTGAGAAAATGGCCATAGTAACTCACCAATGGTATTCCAAAAGCTTCAATGGTTGGATTGTTGCTTGATAGAGCCTTCAATGGATCCAAATCTTGAAGATTTTTGCAATTTCTGAGGGTTGCTCAAACCTCCTCTTCTCCCTCTCCAATAGCAATGAAGAACTCCCCAAAAAGATGCCAAACATCATAGCTAACAACTAAATGAGAATGGAATGGAATGAATGGGGCTACTTCTTGTGACTATGAGCCGTGAGGCTGCGTGGGAAAATGGCGCAGCTACGCTAGCCTCATGGGTCAAAAAGCAGCAAGAGCAACACCATTATAGCAATAGGATAGCATTTGCAATCATTTAGAGTGAGTGGAGATGGACAATGGTGAGCTATGTGAGAGAGATTAGGGTTTGGAGCAAAGGGAAAGAAAAGGGGAAAAAAATTCAAAAATTTTCAGAAAAATGCATGTAAATTGGTACTCTATGTGTTCCTCTCCTCAGATCAACAAAAGCCCTAGCAAATGGGAGCCAAACGGGGGAAAGATGAGAAGTAATGGCTATGGAAATCTTGGAAAAGAAGCACAAAAAGATAAACGTGATTAACAGAGAGATTAACAAGTGATTAATTCAAAAAATTTTCAATTTTTGTACCTCGCCCCAAATAATTGGTCCAAGGTACCCAAATTAGGTCCAATTGAGCTAAATCTCCATGAAATCACATGAAACGATGCCTCCCCTCCACTAATCTCCAAATATTAAGTAGAAATTAAGCAAGATTAAGCCAAAACTCCAAGAAATCAAGAGAAAATTTAGAAAATTATCAAGAAAATGACTAATCTCATGTCCAAAACCTTAATAATGGATCAAAATCAAGGATCTGATACCAAATGAAATGGATCTAGAGTAAAATATTGAATCAAACACATCAAAGCAAGAATCTAGTATCCAATCGTGAGATTAGTTATCAAATGGCTCATCACATGAATATACAAGAGAGAGAGAATCTATAAGTGCATGTAGCAAGAGAAGATGCACAAATAGCCTAAGTGTGTTTAACCTCTCACCAAGAGGATGGCTTTCAAGTTAGCCATGAACTTGACCATGGAAGGCCAAATCTCCATTGATGGAGCCCAAAGGTACAAGATGACCAAAATTAGTAAAAGTGTCAAAAGATCCTACCAATGTACCCCAAGCCCTATTTATAGTCACTTTCTCCTTTTGCCCATGGCCCCCTATGTACATGTGGAAATCAAGCTCTATGGTTCATGACAGTGTGTGTGTGTGCCTATTGCAGGCCCATTACTATTGTTTACACACACATACGCATGGACCTTTCACCCATCATAGATTCCCAAGTATTTAGAGGTAGATGTAGAAGTTCAGCCTATGTAGAGGGTTGCGAGTCATGCGTAAAGTTTTCTGCCAATGCAATCAAGGATTATCATGCGTAGAGGAAGCAAGAACAACGTGCAAAGATGAAGTCTAAGGTACAAGCAGAATAGGAGCACAATGTAAGTCATGGTGCAAACGATCAAAAGCATCAAAAATATGCAACAAAGTTGTTCAATACTTTAATCAACGGACCAAGGGTCTAGACGAGAAGACCAGGTTTAATATATTAGCTCAGGTTCTCCAACATCACTTCATGAAGAAAATTTCCAGCAATTTTTCACTATGGAATTAGACAAGTCTAATAGAAGGCATATGAAATACACTTGAAGCAGTGAAAGTGCCTAGAAACCCTGAGGAGCTATTTCTTAAAAGGTATATTTTCCAATGATTCTCTTATGAATGGTGGTTACACAAATACATCCTCTCTTAACATTGCAGATGCTTCAAGGCAATTAGACATACATAGACGTAATTTCTATGCAGCTAGAGAGCGTTTGCAAACCTCTGGTGTTGGTTTTTTCCATTCTCTTCATACCATCGGCAAGCTTGTGTAGTAGGTATAATCAGTGATGAGGTGAAAGAGCTTGTTTTCACACAATAAAAAGGATGTATGTCACAAGCGCCTTGGCAAAAAATCTTATGTTAAGTATCCGACACATCTTCTTGATCAATCTCAGGTAACAATAACAACCCGTGCTCCCAAACACCTATGCTAATTTGGTGTGCTTTTATACATTGCATATTCCTTCAGTATAGATTCAGATACTAGATTAGATGTTTCTGTAAGGTTCCCCCTTCTAAAATAGGAGAAACACTTAAGATAGTCCACTAAGTCTTAACTTGGAGAAAATTTCCTATTTATCGACACCTTGACCATGTAGAGATTCAAGGATATGATTCATAGGTAAGACCTAGTCCTATCCCACAGGGGAAGCGTGATCTTCTAAAAGTCAAATCACCCATAGGGTAATTTATCATAAATTGGGCAACTACTAGACTTGATTTCTAGAGGCAATGCTTTTTTTCTCATCCATGCAAGGCACAGCCTAACCTAGTCTTCTAGAATAGAGTTGCCCAAGAACCTAATTATCTAGCGTAGGGCTTTCACTTAATCTATTGGAAAGCTACCCGACTAATCGGGTCCACCCGTCCGTAGGATGGTGCCATCGGGGCATTCCATCCTCCCACTTTTGTGAGATCCCTCTGCCCCCTCCGTGCACCGGACTCCCCGTAGCTGTGACAGTGGAAGCAGCCCCCTCATGCGCGGGGCAGGGTTTCTCACTCGGGGCCTCGCCCACGAATGTCGGGCACGAGACTAGGCTGGTGGTCACTCCGAAAACCGAAACCGAGAAAATTTTCCATGCCCGGAAAGCGGGGACGATTCCACCTTTTTTGAATTTTCTTAACGAATTTTACTAACGTGATCAATTCTAAGCTATCCTTCAACTGAATAAACCAGATAGAAGGAAACTATCACTGATATAATTTGATTATTTTAGTAAATTCAACGCTTTTCTCCTGATCAAGATTAGGCACAGCCGTTGATCCACTCATTTGAGAAATTTATCAGGGAATTAACTAGCTACTCGAATCCTAGCGTAATCCTAAGATTTTTCAGTTTGATTATTAAAACTCCACTGATTCCAGCCTAACCCTATCCGACCCATGGGTTAGCCACCACCCTACCACTAGAATCAGAGGAACCAACAAGTACTCACCCACCCATAATTAAAATGCCATTCGTAACTTTAGCTTTAGAAAACAGATACGCACACACTCCTCTTTAAAACTTTAATCTATAAAACAATCCATTAATAACAATTTACTGGTTACACATGTCATACTTCAAAATTTCCATTGAGTCTTTGTTTCTCATAAAACAGTATCACTCTGGACTCTCCGTTGAGACCAGCGAGTCAAGAACGAGATCCAGTGATAGATTACAATAAACATAGGTCCATCATATAATATCTTCCTCGACATACGCATGGATGTCCTTGGCACCGCGAGCCTGTGCATCTCCTGGTCAGAACCCTTTAGGATCCTCCTTATGTGTGTTGGCACTTCACTCAGGGACCGCTTCGTCGGCCCTTGTCCATCGTACCGGAAGTGCACCATTTTAACCATACCAAGGCTGGTCAAGACCTGGGCAGGCTTTGCCGTGTGAGCTATCCCTTGAACACTCCCCGCCAGCTGTTTGCAACCGAACTTCCCTTAGAAAACATAAATGCCAAATGCTCCCTCTAGCATTCTGGCGTAAGACAGTCTTTTTAGAAAACAAGGTTTCTATGCAAGTTTTCAGTTTAGATTTTGTTTGAAAACCATGAATAATCTTAAATCTGTATCCCAATACTTCTAGATCCAGGTCTGAATTTCAAACAGAATTTCTCGAATTCTGTTAACTTGATCCTCAGATCAAAATCAAAAGTCTTAACTTAGTTTCAGTTTGGAGGGGGATTTGAGTACATTTTTCCTGAACTGGGCACATCGTCATTGATTGAAATTGACGAAGGAATTAGGTCTTGGTCAATAGTCTGAATCAGAGTTTGGGTCTGGAAAGGTTCCTCTTAAGCTATCTTTCTCGAAAGGTACTATTTCAATTTCTCTTTTTCTAAATTTCGTTCGACGAATATTTACTTACAGATTTCTAAAACATGAATTTCTTATGAGGAATAAAATAATCATTTATCTCGATCTCTGACTTCGATAGTTTAATTGAACTTTCTCATTACCATCTTAGTGAATATGAAACGATAGCATTTCTTCTCTCAGATTATCTACTTATTCATTTTTCCAATTTTGGTGGAAATTAAACAGAGGATTAAGGGGAACCTTTATTTTATTATAAAGATTCTGTGTGCATCTATTTATGCATAAAATCTATTTCTAATGAAAGTCACACTTTTATCATCATAACAATCATTTATGTTGAAAATCACTCTTTTATCATGAAAGAGTTTCTTTTATGCATATGTTTATGCATATAAAACATTTATGATGAAAATCACTCTTTTAATATAAAAGAATTTCTTTATGCATATGTTTATGCATAAAAATCATTTATAATGAAATTCACACTTTTAATATAAAAAAATATCTTTTATGCATAAAAATCAATTATGATGAAAATCATACTTTTGATATAAAAAATATCTTTTATGTATATATTTATGCATAAAAATCATTTATGATAAAAATCAAACTTTTAATATAAAAAATATCTTTTATGCATATGTTTATGCATAGAAATCAACAATGATAAAAGTAACACTTCTATAATAAAAAAATAATCTTTTATGCATACTTTTATGCATGAAAATCAATTATGATAAAAGTAACACTTTTATAATTTAAAAAAATCTTTTATGCATACTTTTATGCATGATAATCAATTATGATAAAAGTAACACTTTTATTAAAAAAAATATTCTTTTATGCATAGAATTCAATAATGATAAAAGTAACACTTTTATAATAAAAAAATATTTTTTTATGCATACTTTTATGCATAGAATTCAATAATGATAAAAGTAACACTTTTATAATAAAAAAATATTCTTTTATGCATAAAAATCCATTTTGATGAAAGTAACACTTTCATAATAAAAAGAAAATTATTCCTTTATGCATAAAAATCTATTTTGATGAAAGTAACACTTTCATAATAAAAAGAAAATTACTCCTTTATGCATAAAAATCTATTTTGATGAAAGTAACACTTTCATAATAAAAAGAAAATTATTCCTTTATGCATAATAATCTATTTTGATGAAAGTAACACTTTCATAATAAAAAGAAAATTATTCCTTTATGCATAATAATCTATTTTGATGAAAGTAACACTTTCATAATAAAAAGAAAATTATTACTTTATGCATAATAATCTATTTTGATGAAAGTAACACTTTCATAATAAAGAATTTATTCTTTTAATAATAATAATCAATATGCATCTTCTATGCATGAAAATGACACTTTTAGAGTATAAAAATGATAGGAATTACTCTTTTAGCATAATAAAAGATAATTCTTAATTCCAAAAATTTTGCCATAACCTCCTTTGTATGGCTGACCATTTTTTAATTTTTCCTACGTAATTTGTCTTAAAAATTTACTCTAATTGATTTAAAGTAATCTATATTAATCAAAATTCACTTATAAAAGACAAAACATTATAAAAAGTTTCATTCCAATAATTATCACTTAACTAGGATAAAGAAGGGTTGATTCTAAGAAGAGAGAGGGGAAAAGCCTTTCGATCAAGGCATAGCATCTATTTATCACTTCAAACAATCATAAACATTAGAAAAACATAAAATCAATAAAGAGAATTACAAGAATCTCTACTTACATAATTTCTTAGAGCTTTCCTTTGGCTTGATGGTTTGAGGGTTCAACTCTTGTTTGTAACAAGAGTGGCCACCAATCTTTGGAAGAGGGAAATGTCAAAAACTAGTGAATTATTAATAAATTCACAGTTCTTGGCTTGGGAGGAGTAGAGTAACATTGCATAAATACTATTGAGTTTCAACAAAGGAGAGGGCTTCTATTTATAGGAAAAAGTGAGCTTCTAACCAAGCCAAGTGATTCTAGAATTTTCCAGATCAGTTTGGTAAATTTTTGACCATTTTTAGGTCAGTTTTGCTCACTTTTTTGATCTAGTTGAAACAGGAGAGAGGAGAGATAAAAATATCTCATTATTTGGGAGTTTAAAACTCATTCAAGCATGTGAAATAGGCACCTCCTTCATGAGGGAAATTCCCCCATGCAGAGGTGTCAAAAATGCGTCATTACTTCTAAATATCTCCCCTTTTTAACTATTAACCTTGTCCTTAGTCAACTCTTCATCTTATGTGAGTATTTACTCATTTTTGGGAGATTTTTCTTTTATTTCTTCATTTATCTCCTCCCTACATTTGGATGAATCTTATTGGTCCATAGGAACCTTAATTTAAAATTTCGAAAAAATCTTCACCCCCAGGAAAATGCCTCTTAAACAGATTATACTTAATTTCTAATGCACCTTCTGAAAATCTTTTTGAACTTCTGTTTCAGGGGAACTTATTTTAATAAGATGAGAATTTTTTCCATCCAAAAATATTTAAAATCAGAATATTCTCTTTCAAGAGTATTTTCTCTCTCTGGGTCAAAACTGATAGAAACAAGATCTTTTATATTTCTGAAGAGGGATTTGATTACAGGGGAAGATGCTGGACATCTTGAGAGGCTAGGGAGGAATCTCACATTCTCTCCCACTTGAAAAACGCAAGATATCCTCATCTGGCAAACTGGGGGCAATCTCGCAACAGATCGACTTCTTTCTCCCAGGTGGCATCTTCAAAAGGATAGAACTTCCATTTGACCAATAATTCTCTCAGAATTCTGTTCGTGAGAATCTTTTCTCGAATATCAAGGATTTCTTTAGGTTGGAGTTCCATCTGCCCTTGGGTTGAAGAAGTTAAGATTTCACATCAAGCACATGATTCAGGCTTGGTATATATTTTTTAAGAAGGCTGACATGAAATACATTACGTACTTTAAGATGAGCAGGCAAAAGAAGCTCGTAGGCTAAGTCACCTACTTTCTTTGTAATCAGATATGGCCCACAATATCTGGGGGATAACTTCTTGTACTTCCCAAGAGATAAAGAACTTCTTTTGGGCCGTACTCGAATGAAGACCATATCTGCTTCTTTGAATTCTCTGTCTGTCCTCTTCTTATCTGCATACTGCTTCTGTCGATCTTGGGCAGCTTTTATATCTTTACGAATTGCCTGCATCTGCTGCTCCATGTCGTCAAGCATCTGTCTGGACATCTCGACCCTAATCAATGGGTCGGACCAAGTTAATGGAGTTAAGCAATCTTGTCCATACAAAGCTTTGAAAGGGCTCATCCCAATACTTCTGTGATAAGAAGCATTGTAGGCGAACTCAACTAGGTGTAGATAGCTTAGCCACTTCTTGGGTTCCTTGCCACAGCATGAGCGAAGTATATCTTCGATTACTTGGTTTACCCTTTGAGTTTGACCATTGGTCTCAGGGTGATAATCTGTGCTGAGATCCAAGAAAGTTCCCACTGCTTTGAAAAATGCAGTCCAGAACCTTGAAGTAAACTTGGGATCTCGATCACTTACTATTCTCCTAGGTAGGCCATGCAATCTGAAGATTTCCTTAAGGAACACTCTGGCCACATCCACTGCAGTGTAGGTTTCTTTTACTGGAATCAGATGGGCAACTTTGGTTAGTTTGTCAACTACCACGAAGATAAAGTTGTAACCTGATTGCACTGAAGGTAATCCAGTAATGAAGTCCATAAATGAAGTCCATACTGATACATTTCCACTTCATTGTCCAATGGGTGTAACTTCCCAGGCATTTTTACTCTTTCAGCTTTGACTTTCTGGCATGTCAAACATTGACGTACATGATTCAGTACATCCTTTTTCAGACCAGGCCAAAAGAAGCTTTTCTTTACAGACATGTAGATTTTGATGAAACCTAGATGCCCTGCAATAAGATTGTCATGGGCTTCATTCAAAATTTGTCCTTTGGTTCCCTCATCATTGTGGGAATGCATAGCCTGCAATCATAATACATAATTCCATCATCCAGGCTGTACCCTTGAACTCGGTTCAACTCCTATGGAGTTTTCCTTTTCTGCATAAGTAGGGTAGCAATAGGGCCAAAGAATCTATCCTGCATGATCTTCTCTCTTGCTTCAATAATCAAAGGATTTGACACTACAGTAATTGCAAGCAAGGAGGCTTTCTTGCTGAGAGCATCTGCTACCACATTTTCTTTGCCTGGGCGGTACTTGATTTCAAAATCAAATTCCTGCAGGGTTTGCATCCACCTTCTTTGGCACATGTTGAGATCCTTCTGAGTGAAGATCCACTTTAAGCTCTGATGATCAGTCATCAAAGTGAATCTTTGACCCAGTAGGTAATGTCTCCACAATTTCAGAGCATATACTACTGAAAGTAGTTCCAAGTTGTGGACATCATAATTCCTCTCATGCGTTCTGAGTTTTCGGGATTCATAGGCCACTGCATGACCTTCCTGCATGAGCGCACCTCCCAGGGCAAAACCACTCGCATCAGGTACTACCTCAAAGGGTAGAGAGAAATCTGGCAACTTTAGAATGGGATTGGTTACCAAGGCAGTCTTTAGCTTATTAAAAGCACTCTGGCACCTGACAGACCATTGAAACGGAATATTCTTCTTGAGAAGATTAGTGAGGGGGGAAGCTATGAGAGCATACTTTGGTATAAAAATTCTATACCAACCAGTCAATCCCAAGAATCCTCTGACTTCTTTCACTGTCTTTGATTCATGCCAATCTATGACTGCTTGGACTTTTGCGGAATCTGTAGAAATTCCATCTTTTGATACCAGAAAGCCCAAGTATTCAACATGGTCGGCAGAGAAAGTGCATTTGCTCTTTTTGGCAAAGAGTTGGTGCTTCCTTAGAATCTCAAGAACTTTTCTAACATGAGCTTCATGGTTAGTTGCATTCTTTGAGTAAATCAGAATATCATCAAAGAAAACAAGAACAAAATCATCCAAGTATTCTCTGAGAATGTCTTGCATTAAGCGATTGAATGTAGCTGGGGCATTTGTCAATCCAAACGGCATGACAGTGAATTCATAATGCTCATACCGAGTATTGATGGCTGTCTTCGAGATATCTTGCTCATTAATCCTGATTTGATAATACCATGATTTGAGATCTATCTTTGTGAAGATCTGGGCTCCACTTAGCCTGTTCAGAAGCTCATTAATTCTAGGGATAGGATACTTATTCTTAACTGTCAGGTTGATCCTCTGTAGTCCACACAGAGTCTTAGCGTTCCATCTTTCTTTTTCTGAAAGAGAACTGGCGCACCCCAAGGTGAAACACTGGGTCTTACAAACCCTTGTTCCAACAGCTATCTAAGTTATTCCTCGAGTTTGATGGCTTCAGGAACTGGCATTTTGTACGTGTGCAGGGCTACTGGCTGAGCTCGTGGGGTCAATTCTATCACATAATCTACTTCCCGTATTATTGGAGGCATCTTTGTTAGCTCTGCTGGGAATAAATCATCATATTCACTTAACCATTCAGGTTCTTTAGCTTTTAACTTTGAGTCTACCGGATTCATTTTGACAAGATAAATGCGATGTTTCTTTCTAAGTTCTTTTAGTAACTTAGAAGCCTTTACTAACTGTAGACTTGGGGATCCTGAAATTCTGGTTCCTTGAACTTTGTTTCCGTGAAGGTCACGGAAGGAAATGGTTCCATTATGACAGTGAATGTCAACTTGATTTTTGTGGAGCCAATCCATTCCAAGGATCCCATCAAAAACTCCCAAAGGTATAACTCTGAACTGACAGTCAGTTAAATTCCCATCTAGATGGAACTGGA
The DNA here is from genome assembly GCF_041138505.1 of Cibotium barometz. Lineage (NCBI taxonomy): Eukaryota > Viridiplantae > Streptophyta > Polypodiopsida > Cyatheales > Cibotiaceae > Cibotium > Cibotium barometz. The sequence goes on along the minus strand of NC_141089.1, from coordinate 46,200,453 downwards.
TAGGATCTGTCTCAAGGTGAGTGAAAAGAATCTTCCCACTTGCTAATTCAACTTGCATAGATTTCCCTGATTTCTGATCTAAGACTAGCTTACGCAAGCATCCAGGGGAAATGAAAGAATGAGTACTGCCTGAATCAATCAAAAGCTTAAAAGGCTTACCCCTGATACTCAGTCGAAGTATTGATGACGGAGAATTGATGATTTGGCCCTTGATTTTCAATTGCTGCATAAATCTGGCCTCTTTCTTCTTCCACTACTTCTGCTATTGTGACTGCTGTGTGGCTGCTGTAGTCTGAGGCGAAACTCTTTCTCTTTGGTTGCCCCAGTTCTGGGAAGGAGTTCTGAGGCTACTCTGGAGAGAGGTAGATGGCTGAGCTGGAGTTCTCCTAGGATTTCCCTGATTCTGGCGGGGGGGACCCTACTGATAAGAAGGAGTCTGTCTCAGAACTCTGAGACCCTGGCTTCCTTGGCCCACAGAAGGAGATGGCCAATCCTTGAGCTGGTGCCCAAGACCTTGACATCCGAAGCATTTGTTCTCACTTCGAAGGTCTTCTCTTTGCATTTTGGAGAGAGCCGGAGTTCCGGAGAATGTACTTCGGGGGGAAAGGTCTCCCTTCATTTCTAAAGCTTCCCATCTCCACATTCTGGTTAGGACCTTAGAGTCTCTTTGGAGGCGGAAAGTTGGAAGAACTTCCCGGTGTCTGAAATCTCTTGAAGGATGAGGGAGCTGGCTTTGGCGGAACTTTTACGATGAAGGCTTTGGCAAAGTCCTTCGCCATTCTGACAGCTTCAGCCATGGACACTGGCTTGGCATTTTTGACCAATGTGTCCAAGGGTTCGTTCATTCCCCAAATGAACCTCGCCATGAGTTGCTCTTCATCTAGAGGTGGTGAATATTTGAGTAGAAGAGCAAAGGCCTGGTGATATTCCTCGATGGTTTTGCTCCCCTGCTTTAGCTCTAAGAATTCGTTCATTTTGGTTTCCAAAAATCCAGGGGGACAAAATCTCTTTCTCAAATAGGTTTTTAGGTCGGTCCAGGACTGAGTATTTCTGTCCAGACGGTTGGTGTCACAGTGGTTCCTCCATGCTATCTGGGATCAAAATCAAAAGTCTTAACTTAGTTTCAATTCGGAGGGGGATTTGAGTATATTTTTCCTGAACTGGGCACATCGTCATTGATTGAAATTGACGAAGGAATTAGGTCTTGGTCAATAGTCTGAATCAGAGTTTGGGTCTGGAAAGGTTCCTCTTAAGCTATCTTTCTTGAAAGGTACTATTTCAATTTCTCTTTTTCTAAATTTCGTTCGACGAATATTTACTTACAGATTTCTAAAACATGAATTTCTTATGAGGAATAAAATAATCATTTATCTCGATCTTCGACTTCGATAGTTTAATTGAACTTTCTCATTACCATCTTAGTGAATATGAAACGGTAGCATTTCTTCTCTCAGATTATCTACTTATTCATTTTTTCAATTTTAGTGGAAATTAAACAGAGGATTAAGGAGAATCCTTATTTTATTATAAAGATTATATATGCATCTATTTATGCATAAAATCTATTTTTGATGAAAGTCACACTTCTATCATCATAAAAATCATTTATGTTGAAAATCACTCTTTTATCATGAAAGAGTTTCTTTTATGCATATGTTTATGCATATAAAACATTTATGATGAAAATCACTCTTTTAATATAAAAGAATTTCTTTATGCATATGTTTATGCATAAAAATCATTTATAATGAAATTCACACTTTTAATATAAAAAAATATATTTTATGCATAAAAATCAATTATGATGAAAATCATACTTTTGATATAAAAAAATATCTTTTATGCATATGTTTATGCATAAAAATCATTTATGAAAATCACACTTTTAATATAAAAAAATATCTTTTATGCATATGTTTATGCATAGAAATCAACAATGATAAAAGTAACACTTTTATAATAAAAAATAATCTTTTATGTATACTTTTATGCATGAAAATCAATTATGATAAAAGTAACACTTTTATAATAAAAAAATAATCTTTTATGCATAGTTTTATGCATGAAAATCAATTATGATAAAAGTAACACTTTTATAAAACATATATATTCTTTTATGCATACTTTTATGCATAGAATTCAATAATGATAAAAGTAACACTTTTATAATAAAAAAATATTCTTTTATGCATAGAATTCAATAATGATAAAAGTAACACTTTTATAATTAAAAAAATATTCTTTTATGCATACTTTTATGCATAGAATTCAAACACTTTTATAATAAAAAAAATATTCTTTTATGCATAGAAATCCATTTTGATGAAAGTAACACTTTCATAATAAAAAGAAAATTATTCCTTTATGCATAAAAATCTATTTTGATGAAAGTAACACTTTCATAATAAAAAGAAAATTATTCCTTTATGCATAATAATCTATTTTGATGAAAGTAACAGTTTCATAATTTAAAAAAAATTATTCCTTTATGCATAATAATCTATTTTGATGAAAGTAACACTTTCATAATAAAAAATTTATTCTTTTAATAATAATAATCAGTATGCATCTTCTATGCATGAAAATGACACTTTTAGAGTATAGAAATGATAGGAATTACTCTTTTAGCATAATAAAAGATAATTCTTAATTCTAAAAATTTTGCCATAACCTCCTTTGTCTGGTCGACCATTTTTTAATTTTTTCTATTTAATTTGTCTTAAAAATTTACTCTATTTGATTTAAAGTAATCTATATTAATCAAAATTCACTTATAAAAGAGAAAACATTATAAAAAGTTTAATTCCAACAATTATCACTTAACTAGGATAAAGAAGGGTTGATTCTAAGAAGAGAGAGGGGAAAAGCCTTTCGATCAAGGCATAGCATCCATTTATCACTTCAAACAATCATAAACATTAGAAAAACATAAAATCAATAAAGAGAATTACAAGAATCTCTACTTACATAATTTCTTGGAGCTTTCCTTTGGCTTGATGGTTTGAGGGTTCAACTCTTGTTTGTAACAAGAGTGGCCACCAATCTTTGGAAGAGGGAAATGTCAAAAACTAGTGAATTATTAATAAATTCACAGTTCTTAGCTTGGGAGGAGTAGAGTAACAGTGCATAAACACTATTGAGTTTCAACAAAGGGGAGGGCTTATATTTATAGGAAAAAGTGAGCTTCTAACCAAGCCAATTGATTCTAGAATTTTCCAGATCAGTTTGGTCAATTTTTGACCATTTTTAGGTCAGTTTTGCTCACTTTTTGGATCTAGTTGAAACAGGAGAGAGGAGAGATAAAAATATCTCATTATTTGGGAGTTTAAAACTCATTCAAGCATGTGAAATTGGTGCCTCCTTCATGAGGAGAATTCCCCCATGCAGAGGTGTCAAAATTGCATCATTACTTCTAAATATCTATTAACCTCTTCATCTTATGTGAGTATTTACTCATTTTTGGGCGATTTTTCTTTTATTTCTTCATTTATCTCCTCCCTACATTTGGATGAATCTTATTGGTCCATAAGAACCTTAATTTAAAATTTCAAAAAAATCTTCACTCCCAGGATAATGCCTCTTATTATACTTAATTTCTAATGCACCTTCTGGAAATCTTTTTGAACTTCTGTTTCAGGGAAACTTATTTTAATAAGATGAGAATTTTTTCCATCCAAAAATATTTAAAATCAGAATATTCTCTCTCCAGAGTATTTTCTCTCTCTAGGTCAAAACTGGTAAAAACAAGATCTTTTATATTTCTGAAAAGAGATTTGATTACAGGGAAAGATGCTCGACATCTTGAGAGGCTGGGGAGGAATCTTACAACTTTCCACTCTACTCACGCATCAATTTGTTTTCTAATTAATCCTACCACATTGTTTGACATAAATAAACATGTTCCTTAATTACGGCCCTTTTCATAAGGTTTGTTAAAACAGCCTTTTTACGCAATACAATCATGCCAAAGATAAGATATATATATAAAAAGTTGATACATAAATCAATTCCATACAAGCCAAACCGGATCTCTTATTCTTTTCCTTTATTCTGCCGATGATCTAGAATTCGGCCTTCCAGCCACTACATGCTGGGCAAAACCCTACGGGACCATACACCTCATCGTTGGGCTGGCGAGGACTCAAGCCGGCATGTCGCCCTCTCAGGCTCCATCGCTCGATCCTCCTGCCCCTCAGAGGGATGTCTGCACACTAGGGTGGGCTTATTTACCGCACTAGCTTGGGCCCTCAAAACTAGGCAGCATCATAACCTCTCGCCTCAATCGGCGAACCTTATTCTTCCAATGGTACAAGAGATACCTTGGGCCATTCCTAGGCTTTGCTAATGACACCGCCCGGCTACACAAGCACGGAATGGAGTTAGCGTTGAAGCAAGGAAAACTTGCACTCTTTAAAGATAACAATTTCAATGCAATTTATTGAATACAGCATCACATAATTCGTAACTTCATACAATTTTATGTCATTATTTCAAAAAGAAAAAGATACACATTTATTAGTAATATATATATATATAAAACTTTTCTTTAAAATATAACCAAGCTAACCTGGCCACACCATTTCCTTGAGGAGCTTGAAGAGGGAGGGTTGGAGCCGCATCGGGAGCATCTTCCCTAATTTCGTTGTTGCGTGCTCCTCTCGGGGCAATATTTTGACGTTTTCGAGATGGGGCCATCTTGGACGTCGACTTGTAGGGCTCATTGCCGCGGTCGAAATGCTTCAGTCGGATCTCAATTCTGAGATCGTTTGCTCACCACCATATGAGCAAAAGACTATAACGTATTAACCCTTTCTAAAGGCAAAAATCCCTTATTAAAGTCTACGCAAATGGGGGGGCGGGGGGAGGGAATTGTGAGATGTCCTTAAGACCAAAAACGTGGAGGAGGGCTGTGAGGGTTGCTGTAAGTCTATTCACACGGGGTGGTGGGGGAGAGGGGGATGGAGGAAAATTAGCTTATCTGAAAAGAGGCAAATGAGGGGGTGTGAGAGGGGTGGCTGTACTGCAGCAGTAGCAGCAGGTACACTACACAGGGATGGACGACGGTACAACAACAGGGCATATGCTGCACAGAAATGCGTGTTGCCTGTGGAGCACCCCGAGGGTTTATATAGCTGAGGGGTGAGGGTACGGGCACTGCGCAAAGCAAGGACGGTGTACCATCAAGGGCTATGGATCAGTGGCCTGCATGGGTCTAGGGGAAAGGTATGGTGTCAGTTTGTCAGGGAAAGGAGTGGTACGCATATACCTTATCTGGTCTGTTGGCAGTATAGGTGTCCACGTAGGGGTACGTGTGGACCACACAGTGGGCGATCGTCCTTTGGTTCTTGGGCAGCCATCGTACGGGCACCCTAGTAAGTGTGTATGGTCCAAATTTTGGGACAGGGTACCCAAATTTGGGATGCCCGCCTCAATTTGCGTGTCGGACCGTCCCGAGGGAAATTTTTTTTTGTCCGGGAGGTTCTCTTGGTCGTTGGGGTTTAGACCGTTCGTCAATCGGACGCCCGATCGTGCATTTATTAAGGTTTAAAGGTCGTCGCTTTTTAACTAAAATGACTGAAATTTGCGTATAAGCTTGATCCGGTGTCCGTTTTGGATGCTGTAAAATCCTATATTAGGGTAAAATCATGCGCAAATTCCAAATTTGGGCTCAGAATTTGAAGATTCTAAGTAGAAATGACTCAAATAATAAAATCATTGATTTTTATACCATAAAAACTCATAAATTTATCTATTACATGGACATTTCTTTATTAGTAAAGATAGGTATGTTACATCCTTCCCCCCTTAAAGAAATCGAGATGTTCTCATCTCGTCATGAATTGGGGATAATCCCTTAAGAGTGTAGCTTCATCTTTCCAAGTTGCATCTTCTTCAGGGTAATCTTTCCACTGTACTAGATGTTCTACAAGAGTTCTATTTCGGAGCTGCCTTTCCCTAGAATCTATGATGCTATTGGGCTGTAATTCAAGGACTCCTTGAGTAGGGATTACAACTTGTTCATCATCAAGAATATGATTGAGACTAGGTACATATGGTTTTAATAAACTTACATGAAATACATTGTGGACTTTGATATGGGCTGGGAGTTGGAGTTTATAGGCACTTTTACCTAGACACTTGATAACTGTATAGGGACCACAATACCTAGGGTTAAGTTTCTTATATTTCCCAAGTGATAGAGAACTTCATTTGGGTCGCACTCGTAGAAGAACTCTGTCTCCTTCCTTGAAGATCCTTTCAGACCTCTTGGTGTCAGCATAATGCTTTTGTCGATCTTGGGCAGCTTTAATATCCTTTTGGATTGCCTTGGTTTGTTCCTCCATCTCTTCGAGCATTTTCTTGGATGCCTCAACTCTTATGGTCGGATCAGAGAAATTTAGAGAAGACAAGCATTCTTGCCCATAGAGTGCTTTGAGTGAATGGTGACATTCCTATGCTCTGATGATAAGATGTATTGTAGGCAAATTCTATGAGAGGAAGGTATTGAATCCACCTTCTTGGTTCCCGTCCACAATATGCTCTGAGAATGTCTTCAATTACTTGATTGACTCTCTCAGTCTGGCCATCGGTCTCTGGATGATAAGCTGTGCTAAAGCAAAGTTGAGTTCCCAGGGCTTGAAATAAGGACTGCCAGAACTTTGAAGTGAAGTCAGAATCCTGATCACTTACTATCCTTTTTGGGAGACCATGGAGTTTGAGGACTTCCTTGATGAATATTCGAGCAACATCAGAAGCTTTGAAGGTCTTCTTTGCTGGTATAAGGTGAGCTACTTTGGTAATAAGTAAGTCCACTACTACCAGAATGGAGTCATATCCTCCTTGAACAGTGGGGAGACTTGTGACAAAATCCATACTAATGCACTCCCACTTCATTTGGGGAATATCCATTGGGGAATATCGAAGGGTTGAAGTTTTCCAGGCATCTTTACCCTTTCAGCTTTGATCCTTTGGCATGAGAAACATTGCTTCAAGTACCGACAAGTGGTATTACGTAGCATTAGCACTTAGTAGAACATAATTACTACCACTAACTAGCACCAACACTTACTACCATTTAATGCCACTAACAACACCTACTAGCACTAACTAGTGAGAACCAACACTTGTTGCTGGCACTTGCTAGCACCTACTAGCACTCACTAGCACTTATTATGCTATTAAGGTTTTTAATCTAGTTTACAAACTAGTTGGTACTAGCACTTGCTACCAGCTACTAGAACTTACAAGCACTCACTCTGGCAATAGTAGTGTTATTAAGGTTTAAATCTAGTTTGCCAACTAGTTAGCACTAGCACTTACTACCTGGCAGTACTATTAGTGTCTTTAATCTAGTTAGCACTTATTGGTACTTACTACCACTATTGAGGTTTTCAATAGCTTTGCCAATTAGTTAGAACCAACACTTTCTAGAACTTACTATTAGTACTACCACTAGTAGTATTATTAGTGTCTTTAATCTAGTTACTAACTAGCACTTCACCAGCATTTTCTACCACTAACAATACCATTAGTGTATTCAATGTTTTTTATCACTAACTAGTTACTACCACTAGCACTTACTATTGAGGTTTTCATTAGCACCAGCACTTGCTAGCACTTACTAGAATTTTCTAGCACATACTAATTCTTACTAGCACTCGTTGTTGCCACCAGTAGTACTATTAAGGTTTTTAAGCTAGTTATCACTAGCTAGCACCAGCACTGACCAAGCACTTACTAGCACCTTAAAGCCCTTACTGCCACTAGTAGCACTACCAAGGTTTTTAATTTAGTGAGCAGTCTACACCAAGAACCATGTACATGTGTTCAGCACGGAGTGCCTACTAGTAATGTCTTCATTTAATAACTAGTAACTATCTAGAATATATGCATAGAGTCTTAAGTTGGCACCAACACACTTGCTAGCACCTACTAGATTTGGCATTAGTAGTACTATTAAGGTTTAAATCTAGTTTGCCAACTAGTAGCACCAGCACTTGCCAGCACTTACTACCACTCTAAATACTATTAGTGTCTTTAATCTAGTTTAGCACTAGCTAGCACTTGCACTTACTAGCACTTAATAGCCCTTACTAGGACTTACTACCACTATTGAGTTTTCAATATCTTTGCCAAACCAGTTAGAGATAGCACTTACTAACTTTTATTACCACTAGTAGTACTATTAGTGTCTTTAATCTGGTTAGCACGGCACTAACTATAGCACTTTCGAGCACTTGCCATCATTTTCCAGCACTTTTTACCATTAGCAGTACCATTAATGTCTTCAATGTAGTTAGCACTAACTAGCACTAGTACTTGCACTTACTAACACTTACTGCCACCAACACTTACTATTAAGGTTTTTAATCTCTTTGCTAGCACTAGCACTGCTAGTAGTTACTAGAATTTTCTAGCACATACTAGTTCTTGCTAGCACTCATTGCAACTAGCAGTACTATCAAGATCTTCAAGCTAGTTATCTCTAATGGTGTTTTGAGGTACATATTCATCCTCTTTTCTACACCTTTCTACCGGCTGAAAATTCCACTTTGCTACACACTTTGTGTTTGCGTTTTTGTGGACAATCAACTCCTCCATACTCCTTCTACCTAAGGCTACATTCTCTTGGTGATTTCTACGAAGTCTATTGGTTCATATATTGGCTGCGTTTTGTGGCTACATTTTTGCACTATCTTTGTGCATATTTTGGAGATACTTCCTTGGTGGACAGCCCATCTATTGGCTGCGTTTTTGGAGGTAAGACACTTCTTCCCTTGTGTTTTCCCACCCTCCTCTCCCTATGGGATCTCGGAAGTCCTCTACTCCAAAAGACAAAGGCAAACTTGAAGATACTATGGATCCTACATCTCCTACGATGGTTGGACCGGCAACTACTACAACGGAAGTTGGTGCAATTCCTTCTTCGGTAGGTGCTTCTACTTTCTCTTTTCCGTCATATCCATTACCTTCTACGGATCCTTTCTCTCTTTCTTCTTTGTCCTTTATGCCTTACTATCCACATACTTCTATGCCCTCTGTGGTATATCCCCCTACATCATCTATGCCTTTCATGGCAACTTCATCTACTATGATTCCTCCTTCTACTACTTCCACTACTACTCCTCTCCCCAGTCAATCATATCAGCCCTTTAACCCATTCACTCAATCTTTGAGCCTTCCAAGTCTTTCCAATTCACAAAAGCTTACCCTAGAAGATCTTGATACGCATACCGCAGATGAGTGGATTGCCGACAGCGGTGCTACCTCTCACATGACGAATAGTTCTTCCTTATTGGAAAACTATAAGTCTATCTCTTTATCTCAGTACACATTGGTGATGCTTCGTCTCTCCCTGTGATTGGTATTGGTGATGTTTCTTTTGGAGATGCTATCTTACATGATGTTTTGCATGTGCCTAAGATGTCTGCCAACTTATTTTCTATCTCTAAGGCTACTTCTAAAGGTCTTGGGGTTTACTTTGATGATGAAGTGATTGAAATCATTGATAGACAGTCACTTTCTTGTCTAGCACATGGTTATCAAAATGCTGGGCTTTATCATATAAGCTCTTTTATAGCACAGTTGCCACCACATGAGTCTCATCTTCATCAATTATTTGCTTCTCCTAAAGCACTTGTTTCTAATGAAGATAGTGATCTATGGCATTTCCGCTTTGGCCATGTTCCTCTTGCTACTTTGCAACATCTTGTCTCACATGACATGGTTACAGGTCTACCAAAGCTTTAGAAACCTCGCGATCACATTTGTTCTTGTGCTCAAGAAAAGCAACATCGGGCTTATTTTCCAGAGGAGGCTACTCATAGGGCCACACGCATACTTGAGCTTATTCATGCAGGACCTATGGAAGTACAATCGCTTGGTGGATCCAAGTATTATATGCTTCTTGTGGATGACTTCTCTCGCAAATCATGGGTTTATTTCTTACCTAAGAAGTCTGATGCTCTTTCTCAAATTCTGAATCACCTTGGATGTTCATCTACTCCGACACTCATCTACTCAGATTCACAGAGTGCTATTGCTTTAGCCAAAAATCCAGTTATTCGAGGACGATCCAAACACCGGGAGCGGAGCTACAAGAGGCAGGTATACTGTACTGTGTAGGACTATCTTTTTTCGGTCGGATTCACGTTTTGGGCACGTTGCGGGCCCTATTTTGTCACTACATGGTATTTTCAATAATTTTCTGGAAGTTCTGGTAGAGAACTGTTTCTGCTCGAAATCTGGATATTGTAGGGCAGCAATGCATTTTGAAAGTGCAAATAGAGTTTGCGCATGTATTGTTGATACTAGGTGTATGTACATGTACTCTAGTCACTTTTGGTGACACACAGGTTGTGCTGAAGTACCGCTACTGTAGTAATTACAGGAGATACTGTTGTATTATAGGTTGCATACAGAAGAAGTCTGTTTGCAGGTTATTTGATTGTGCTGCAGAAAAACATGTCTGACAGAATCAATCAGATTGTTAGTGAGAATCTGGATAAGAATAACTTCCATGCCTGGAAGTTCAGAATGATCAATTTCCTAATGGGTAAAGGATTTTGGGATTATGTAGAAGGAGATAATGAGAAGCCTCCAGAGTTATCTGAGGAGAATGCCACTCCTGCAAATATAAAGGCATTAAGGATTAGAATCAAGGTGCAAGAAAAGTCATGTACTAGCTTTCAATTAGTGTCATAGACACTATGATAGGACATATACAGGATGCAAACACTCCAGTAGTTGCATGGTAGAATCTAGTTCAGATGTTCCAGACTAACACAAAGACAAGGAAGTTGCAGTTAAAGCAAGAGTTGCATACTGTGGAAAAGAAAAGCATGTCCATCAATGAATATGCCTTAAAGATCAAGGGCAGTGTTGAAGCCCCCTTGGGTGGTCTATTAATGTATCAGGTGGAGCATGATGATTTGGTGAGTGTTTGTCTGAATGGGCTTGGCAAAGAGTACAACCCATTCAAGACCTCCATTGCAGTTAGGGAGAATATTCCCAACTTTTGGGACTTGATATCTATGCTGATCATAGAAGAAAAGACTTTAGGTGAGGATTCTTCTTCACAAAGCAAGAACACATCAGAATAGGCCTTCTACTCTAATTTGGGTAGAGGCCATGGTCAAGCCCAAGGTGGTTGTAAGATTGCTCCCCCAGCCCCTTAAGATGTCCAGTTTCTCCCCCTGTAATCAATCCCCTTTTCAAAATAATAACAGATCTTGTTTCTATCTGTTTTGGCCTAGAGAGAGAAAATATTCTAGAGAGAGATAATTCAGTTTCTAGATATCTTTGGATGAAAAAATATCCCTTCTTATTAAAATGATTTCCCTTGAAACGTAAATTCAAAAAGAACTTTCGAGTGCGCAATTGGAATAAATTGAAAATAGGTAAAAAAAGGACCTTAGCCTGAGGGTCCAGATTTTTTGAAAATTTTGGATTAAGGTTCTTATGGACCAATAAGATTAATCCAAATGTAGGGAGGAGATAAATTAAAGACTAAAAGAAAAATCTCCCAAAAATGAGTAAATACTCACATAAGATGAAGAGTTGACTAAGGACAAGGTTTATTAGTAAAGAAGAGATATTTAGAGGAAATGATGCATTTTTGACACCTCAGTGTGGGGAATTTCCCTCAAGAAGGAGGTGCCTATTTCACATGTGTGGATGAGTTTTAAACTCACAAATAATGAGGTATTTTCATCTCTCCTCTCTCCTGTTTCAACTAGATCCAAAAAGTGAGCTAAACTGACCCAAAAATGGTCAAAAATTGACCAAACTGATTTGGAAAATTCTAGAATCAATTTTCTTAGTCAGAGGCTCATTTTTTCCTATAAATAGAAGCCTCCCTCTTTGCAAAAGATTAATAGTGTTTATGCACTGTTACTCTACTCTTCCCTAGAGTCAAATACATTGAATTCAATTGATAATTCAATTGTTTTGACTAAATCCTCTCCAAAAGAACTGGTGGCCACTCTTGTTGCAAACAAGAAGAACTGGTGGCCACTCTCCAAAAGAACTATTTTAAATCTATGGTTTTATTAAATTTTATGCTTTGTAAATGTTTGAATTAAAATCTGATGCTATGCCTTGATGGAAAGGCCACCCCCTTCTCTTCTTTACAATTCAGCCCTTCTTAATCCTAGAAAGTTTAATTGAAAGATTGATTAAACTCTTTTCATTGTTTACTCTCTTGATTTTTAGAAAATGGAGTAGATTAGAGATACTAGAATTCAAATTGGATTAATTCAAGTCATAAATTGAATGTTAAAATTGAGAAATGGTCAGCCATACAAAGGAGGTTACGGTAAAATTTTCTTAAATTTTGTGGAACTAAAGTTTATCATTAGGTTATTCTAAAAGAGTAATTCCTTCCGTTTAAGCATTCTAAAAGATTTGTTTTTATTTCAAAAGTGTTATTCCCATTAAAATTGAATTTATGCATAGAAAGATGCATAAAAGAATTATTTTTATTTCAAAAGAATTATTCCCATTAAAATTAAATTTATGCATAAAAAGATGCATAAAATATTTAATTTTTTATTTCAAAAGAGTTATTCTCATTAATTTTGATTTTATGCATAGAAATATGCATGAAGTAATTTATTTTTATTTCAAAAGAGATTAATTTTGATTTTATGCATAGAAAGATGCATAAGGGATTTTATTTTTATTTCAAAAGAGTTATTCTCATTAATTTTGATTTTATGCATAGAAAGATGCATAAGGGAATTTATTTTTATTTCAAAAGAGTTATTCTCATTAATTTTGATTTTATGCATAGAAAGATGCATAAGGGAATTTATTTTTATTCCAAAAGTGTTAATTTCATTAAAATTGATTTTATGCATAGAAAGATGCATAAAGGATTTATTTTTATTTTAAAAGTGTTATTTTCTTTAAAATTGAATTCATGCATAAATAGATCATAAAAGGATTTTGTTAAAAGTGTTATTCCCACACTGAAGTTGATTTTATGCATAAATAAAGAATCTTTATATCAAAAATTAGAAATTCTCTTAAATTCTATGTTTAAACGAATGTGATGAGAATAGATGTGATGAGAATCAGATAGATGTGAATGAATGGATGGATGGATGTGATATGAATAGAAGTGATGAGAATGTGATGTGGATAGATGTGATGTCATGTGAATCAGAATGTAAATGAATGATATGGGATATGAGTGAATGTATGTGATGATAATGGATGTGAATGTGTATGAGAAGAATGGATGTGGATGTATGTGAAAGAACGGATATAGATGTGTATGTGAAAGAATATATGTGGATGTGAATGGATGGAGGTGATGTGATATAAAATGGATAGATGTGAATGGATGTGATGTCATGTGAATCGGGATATGAATGAATGATATAAGATGTGAATGAAAGTGATGTCATGTGAATTGGGATGTAATGGATGTGATGTCATGTGAATCGGGATGTGAATGAAAGTGATGTCATGAGAATCGGGATGTAAATGAATGATATGAGATGTGAATGGATGTGATGTCATGTGAATCAGGATGTGAATAAATGATATGGGATGTGAATGGATGAGATGTCATATGAATCAGGATGTGAATGAATGATATGGGATGAGAATGGATGTGATGTCATGTGAATCAAGATGTGATGAATGTGATATGATGTGATGCGAAACGGGTAAATATGAATGGATGTGATGTGATACGAATCGGGTAAATATGAATGGATGAGATGTGAATGAATCTAATGTGATGAGATGTGGATATGGGTAAATGCGAGTGGATGAATATGATGTGATGAGATGTGGATATGGGTAAATGCGAGTGGATGAGATCTGATGAGAATGTGGGTAAATGCGAGTGGATGAGATCTGATGAGGATATTTGAGGAAAGAAGTGATGAGATGGAAAATGATGAGAATGGGAATTTATATGAAACGAATGTGGATTAAGTAATGTTGATTATTATGGAAAGACGAGAGTTCGTTATAGAAACTGTATTTATGGCCTGTTTTTAAATGATTATTTTATGTCAAGAATTCTAGGAAAGCGTTTTGACTGTCTTGTGATTAAGGTCGTGGAGACCTAGCTGATAAAGTTGCAATAGCTGACGGAGGACGTCTCGCGTAGCAAGGTCAGCCAAGGTCTTGACCAGCCTCGGTTCGATTAAAATGGTGAGCTTCCAGTACGATGGATGAGGGACCAAGAAAGCAGCCTATGAGTGAAGCGCGAGGTCACCTGCAAAGGATCCTAGGGTGCTGACCATACTGTGCTCGGGCTCTGGGTCGCCGACGATACCCACACGTGCATCGTGAAAGATATTGGAACAAGGAGTAAGAGTTGTTTTCTGAATTCGGGCATGGATCTAGTTGATTGACCTTACTTGTCCTCCAACGGATGAGTCCATGGCCCTTTTATATGGATCCGTTGGTTGATCTTGCTGATTCTCAACGAAGTTTCCATTTTGATATGTGAATATATTGCCGGTTACTATGAGCTAGGAACTATCGAAAAGGCTCCTGAGTGGTCAGGTGGTGAGCGTTCTGGTCGCCAATGATGCCATAGATACACCGATGAAGGAATGATTGGAAATAAGGATTCAACCGGAGATTTTGAGGATTATGATCAGTGAGACAATCGTTTCATTGAATGATTGTTTTTAAAGATAGATGATGCTGAGAAAAAGGCAATTTCATATTGGGTGTGTAAGTGGTGTGACTAGTTTAAGTTTGCATGAATATCCAGCTAGGGGGCTTGGGAACTCTTTTCCCTAGTACCTGGGACAAAACCTAACCAAAATCTTAATTGGATCCCATCACTACAGTGGTTGGGCGGTTGGCTAGGTGGTTGGCTAACCCATAGGACTAGATGGGGTTAGGCTGGACTGATGGATCCCTAAATTGAGACTCAATTCTATTATGGTACGATATATGAAGTAGATCCCGGACAAAAATTATTCTATGGAAAAGAATCAACGGCTATGCCTCTCAATGAGGAAAAAAGCGTTGGTCTCTATGATCCAAGTGCAATCTTTTCCTTGATCTGATTATGGGACTTTCGAGTTTGGTCAGATCAGTTTTGTTAGATAAGGCTTTTGACTACGTTAGAGAAAAGTTATCCTGGAGAAATCGCCCGTGCTTTCCAGGCAAGGGAAGTTTTTCCGGGTTCGAACCGATGGATTAGTCTCTTTTCCGGATATTCGTGGGCGAGGCTACGAGTGTGGGACCCGGCCTCGCGCAAGAAGTGCTACTTTCGCTGCTAGCACCCCTGAATTTGTTGCGCGGTGGGGACAGGGATCTCACAGCTGGTATCAGAGCAAATTGGCTAAAGTGGATCAACCGAGAAGCCAAAAATGTCATAAATTTATGAAGTAGCAGGAAAAGGTTGGAATTGTGTGATGAAACTCATACAAATTGATATTCAGAATGAAATTCTTAATTTGATAATTGGGTCTTCAGATGGAAGTACTGCAATTGTATGGAATCCCTGACTTGCTTGAGGCCTAGACATGATGGTATTTACCTTATAGTTCCAAGGACCGTGACTACCCGTATATACCGAGGATATAACTGCAACTCTTTACTGGCAGTATATACGAATAAATCTAAGATCTTGAAATTATAAGCTAAAATGCTATCCCGATGATGAATTCGAAAGTGGTTGATATGATTTTAAAATTCTGATTGAGAACTGATGAGTTGAATTGGATTCTGATTTAAAAATGATGATTCCTGAATTTTTGGTTGAAAAGCAATAAACTGAGCAAAACCACAATGAGGATGAATGGGACAAGTCCCTGTGTTGATGTTTGTAACTAGAATGATGATAATGACTTCAGCAAATCACTATGAGATTAGTGGGTTGTGTTGACAGATTGCTACTGTTAACTCTTGACCTAGTGGATCAAGTTAAGGGATGACAAATTAAAAATATATAAAATTGAAATCCCCCATGGAGAACCACAATGAGGATGAATGGGACAAGTCCCTGTGTTGATGTTTGTAACTAGAATGATGATAATGACTTCAGCAAATCACTATGAGATTAGTGGGTTGTGTTGACAGATTGCTACTATTAACTCTTGACCTAGTGGATCAAGTTAAGGGATGACAAATTAAAAATCAAGTTAAGGGATGACAAATTAAAAATCTATAAAATTGAAATCCCCCATGGAGTACTGTTCAGATGGAAATTTCGGTCTAATAGACCATTATTGTGTTAAAGATAAGAATGATATGTTCTGAATAAATTGTTATCTGATAATGTGAGTATCTTTATCCCATGATTATGTGGGGATCCAACCTATCTAAAGAACCCCAGAATCAGATGAATCAAAAATCGGATTTGAATCTTAAATAAAGGGACTTAACAAGATTTTTCGTATTGATTTTAGGAACATGGATCGAGGTTGTCGTGGTAGAAATGATAACCCCCAACTCGATGAGGAAGGGCTCGACTTGGATGTTCGTAAAACTCTTCATAGTTCGCAGCTTGGACCTTGCAAGGGTGAAGAGGAAAACTTGAGCGAGGCTGTGGAGAAGTGGATCAAAGCAATGGAAGAGTACTTTGATGTCACCGGGTACAATGAGAAGAGCAAAATGGCTCTTACAAGGCTGCAGATAGTAGAAACAACCAAAGTGGCATGGAGAAACCACTACGAGACAAACCGTCTGGATCGGAATACCCAGACATGAAATGATCTCAAAATTTACCTGAGGACGAGGTTCTGTCCTCCTAGCTTTTTGGAAACAAAGATGACCAAATTCTTAGAGTTAACCCAGGGGAGCAGAACTATTGAAGTATATCACCAAGCGTTCGCTCTCCTCCTCAAATACGCCACCGTTGAATGAAGAACAGCTGATGGCCAGGTTCATTCAGGGACTGAAAAAACCTTTGAGTATTTTGGTGAAGAACGCTAAGCCAGTTTCCATGGCCCAAGCAGTGCGGATGGCGAAGGATTTCTCCAAGGCCTTTGATGTCAAGGTCCCACCAAAGCTAGCACCATCACCTTTCAAAAGGTTTTTAGTTCTAGAAGGTGATTCCAACCTTCCACCACCTAAGAGATATCACGGTCAAGCCCAGGATATGAGAAGTTTCAGAATGGAAGAAATGTCCTTTTCTCGAAACTCAATCCCCTAGAATTCAACTTCAGAAGTTCCACCCTTGAAAAAGGGAGTGAAATGCCATAACTGTCCATCGCAGTATGGATTGTCCAACTCCTTTTGGATCAAGGTTTTCAGGGCAGGGAAATCAAGGATCAAGATTCCAAACTCTAGCTCCTTCCTTCCAGAGTAATCAGGTTTCTAGCTGCCAAAATTAGGGAAATCCCAAAGGTAGACCTTTGTAAAGCTTTGATATAAAGTTTATGGGTGTTGGCTAAGGCAAATGCTTTTTGAAGCCTTTAAAACTTTAAGAGTAGTAAGTGTTTTTGTTTTTGTTTTTTTTTTCTTTTTTAAAAAAGCTTTGGCATTGTAAGCTTTATGGCTTTTTTAAAGCTGTATAATATAAAGCTTTTAAACTTTTGAATATGAAGCTTTTGTTGTAAAAGCTTTAAGCTTTAATATAATGAAAGCTTTAATTATTAATAATTAAAGCTTAAAGCTTAGCTTGGCCTAGCTAAGGCTATTAGCTAAGCAGAGAACATGAAAAAGCGATGGGGGTAGAACGAATCCAAAGAAGGGAAAAGGTAATCGGCCGCAATGTAGCAAATTGTGAAAAGACAGAAAGGGGAAAAACATAGCCGGTCCAAATTTTGTTTTGAAGAACAAAATCTGAATTTGAAACTTGAAGCTTTTGCAACTTTAATAATAGAAGACTGATGCTCAAATCTTGCTAATTGCATCCATCTCTTTTGATCTTGTAGAGGTTGAAGAGATATGAAAGGTGATTTTGGGATGAGAAGTGGTTTTAAAAAAAGGTTTTAGTCATCTCGCAGGTGGAGTATGATCTCTTTCATCTTCTTCTTCTTCTTCAATCACTTCCAGCGTTACTGCCTTGGAAGTGGACAGCCGATTTGGGAACAACTCTCTTTGACTTTCCCTATTCTGAGGCAGAGGTCTTGCATTACTTTGGTTTGAAACTGTGGGTTTCTTAGAGACCTATATTATTTACCAAAATAGGGATTTTGAAAAGGGTTACAATCTTTCTCTCAAAATCTATGAGCCTTGATATTTCAAAGCTTCAAAGCTTTGTTTTTTGCAACCTATATTTTATAAGGTTTTATGCTTTTAATTCTCATTGAAGCTTTAAAAGGTTGCTATAAAGAAACACTTTCAAGCTTTATACCTTATATAAGCTTCAAACTTCTATAAGCTTCTCTATTTAAAGTTTTAACTTCAAAAGCTTTTAAAAGCTTCCCAAGATTTCAAGACTTTATATTTAAACTTCTTGAAAACCTTCTAAGGCTTAAAACCAAAAGCCTATATAATCAACAAGGCCTCTTACAAAAGGGTTGTTTTTTTAAAAAGAATAAGCACCAAGGGCCACAAGCAAGAAGAGAATTTCAAAGGTTTTGTGAAGGTTTACTTTTTGTAAATTTTATCAAGGCTTACTTTTTACACAAATCAACCATGAGGATGACAACTTCTCTCTCGAGCAAGAGGGTAATTCTGAACATGAACGTATTTCTGATCCAAGTATATCTAAACCTATTGAAAATAAAGTCTCACCTCATATGCTTCTAAAAATGAAAGGACAAGGAAGTAACCTATGGTAAAATAAGCCCCCATAATTTTATGAATCTTTTAACATTATAGATAAAGAAGAACATTTTCTGTTTGAGTTTATTATTGACCATGAGACCATAACTACAGGTACAGGTAACACTTATGTTTAGTTTCTTGTGACTTTCAAGAATCATCTTATTTGAAGATGTCAAATGGATGCCAGAAATGTTTTTTTGTTCTTACCAAAATCTCATCTACACAATTGAGGTCAATTACAACCCAAGCAAAAGGGAATGTTAGTCATAAGCTCTATAGGGATGCACATTATTTTATTTTGGATGTGACTTTTATTTATATCATCTACCAGGATTAATGTATTTAATCAGTTGTATGTACTGGTATGATATCTACTAAGTGTAAGATTCCTCCCCAGCCCTCAAGATATCTAGTTTCTTCCCTTGTAATCAATCCCCTTTTCAAAATAATAAAAGATCATGTTTTAACCTGTTTTGGCCTAGAGAGAAAAAATATTCTAGAGAGAGATAATTTAATTTTTAGATATATTTGGATGGAAAAATATCCCTTCTTATTAAAATAAATTCCCCCAAAACAGAAGTTTAAAAAGAAATTCCTAAGGTGCATTAGAAATAAATTATAATGTGCACAAAAGATCTTAGCCTAAGGGTCCAGATTTTTTGAAAATTTTGGATTAAGGTTCTTATGGACCAATAAGATTAATCCAAATGTAGGGAGGAGAAATTGAAGAATAAAATAAAAACCCCCCAAAAATGAGTAAATGCTCACATAAGATGAAGAGTGGACTAAGGACCAAAGAAAACAATTTAAAAATTAAATTTTGACACCTCAAAGTGGGGATCTCCCCTCATGAAGTAGGCACCTTTTTTCTCATCATTACCCTCAATTTTAAATCAATAAAATGAGATATTTCCTCTCTTCTCTCTCCTATTTCAAAACTAGATCAAAAGAGTAAGCTGAACTGACCCAAAAATGGTAAAAATTGACCAAACTGATCTGAAAAATTCTAGAATCAGTTTGCTTGGTTAGAGGCTCACTTTTTCTTATAAATAGATTAACTAAGAGATTAATTAAGCTCTTCTTATTGTTTACTCTCTTGAATTCAAAAAATTATGTAGACTAGAGTTCTATAAATCTAATTTGGGTTAATTTAAGTCAAAAATAGAATGATAAAAATGAGAAATGGTTAGCCATACAAAGGAGGTTATGGCAAAATTTTTTAAAATTTTATGGAAAAGAAAGTTTGTTTTTATGTTATTCCAAAAGAGTAATTCCCACCATTTTTGCATCTAAACGAAATATTCTAATTACTCCATGTACATATTCACCTATGAATATGCATGGATATCACTGATATTAATTATTAAAATTGATTTTTATGCATAGAAAGATGCATAAAGAAATTTTTTTTATTATAAAAGTGTTATTCTTATTAAATTTAATTTCTATATATAGAAAGATGCATAATAGAATTTTTTAATTATAAAAGTGTTGTTCCCATTGAAATTGATTTTTATGCATAGAAAGATGGATAAAGGAAAATTTTTTATTATAAAAGTGTTATTCTCATTAAATTTGATTTTTATGCATAGAAAGATGCATAATGGAAATTTTTTTATTATAAAAGTGTTATTCTCATTAAATTTGATTTTTATGCATAGAAAGATGCATAATGGAAATTATTTTATTATAAAAGTGTTATTCTCATTAAATTTGATTTTTATGCATAGAAAGATGCCTAATGGAAAATTTTTTATTATAAAAGTATTATTCTCATTAAATTTGATTTTTATGCATAGAAAGATGCATAATGAAAAAAAAAATTATTATAAAAGTGTTATTCTCATTAAATTTGATTTTTATGCATAGAAAGATGCATAAAGGAATTTTTTTATTATAAAAGCGTTATTCTTATAAAAATGGATTTTTATGCATAAATAGATCCATAAAGAAATTATTTTTATTTTAAAAGTGTTATTCCTATTAAATTGATTTTATGCATAAATAGATGCATAAAAGGATTTTCTTTTATATAAAAGTGTTATTCCCATTGAAGTTGATTTTTATGTATAAATAGATGCATAAAGAATTTTATTATCAAAATTAGAATTCTCTTAAATTCTATGTTTAAATTTTATGAGTAATTGATAATTAAATTAATAATTAAATACTCTAAAAGAGAAATTTCTATCGTTTTATATCCTCAATTTGTAAAAAGAAAATTCAAGAAATCTATCGAGATTGAATTATTCAGATAAATGATTAATTCGTTCCTGATTGGAATTCATAGCTAATTTAGAAATCAATTAAGTGTATATTCAAAGAAAGAAATTCGGTAAAATAGTAAGTGAATTATCAAACCTTTTTGAGAAAGATAGTTCATGAAAAATCTTATCCGACTCGAACCTTGAATCAGACTATGACCCAAGACCACAAACTATTTCGTCAGTTTCGAGGAAAGAAGACGTGATTAGTTTAAAAAAATATCCTCAAAACTCCTGCCAAATTTGAAACTAAGTTTGAGACCCTTCGAATTGATCTGTGGATCAAGGTTATAGAATTCGAGAAATTCTGGTATGAAATTCAGAATGCTGATCAAGAAGTTTTGAGGATACTGATTCAAGAAATACTCCTTGTATTCAAAAGAAAATCAAACTGAAAAATGGTGTGCTTCCGGTACGATGGGCGAGGGCCGACGACGCTCCCTGAGTGAAGTGCCAAGACACCTAAAGAGGATCCTGGAGGGTTCTGGCCAGACGATGCATGGGTATGATGGACGAAATGATTATTGTAATCTGTTACTGGATCTCATTGTTGCTGACCAGTTGGTCTCAACAGAGAGTCCAGAGTGATACTATTTTTTTGAGAAACAAGAGACTGAATGGAAATTTTGAGTTATGATATCCGTAACCAATAACTGTTTGTCAATGGATTACTTTACATGTTAAAGTTTTAAAGAGGAGTGTGTGCATATCTGTATTCGAAAGCAAAAGTTAAAAAAGGCATTCAATTATGGGTGGGTGAGTAATTGTTTGGTTCTACCAATTCCAGTGGTTGGGTGTGGTGGCTAACCCATGGGCCAGTGGAGTTTTAATAATTAAATTGAAATAATAGGAATACGCTTAGAATTCAAGTAGTTAAATAAAACCCTGAAGAATTTCTCAAATGAGTAGATCAACGGCTGTTCCTGATTTCGGTTAGGAAAAAAGCGATGATTTCCTCAAAAGATTAGATCAATGGCTGTGCCTGATTTCGGTTAAGGAAAAGCGTTGATTTCTTCAAATTAAGTCAGTGGTGAAGGATAGTTTAATCTCTTGAACCCGTTAGAAAATTTGTTAAGAAAATCAAAAAGGTGAAATCGTTCCCATTTTTCGGCAAGGAAATTTTTCCCGATTTCGGTTTCAGAATGACCACCAGATTAGTCTCGTGTTCGGACATTCGAGGGCAAGGCCCCGAGTGGAAAACCCTGCCCCGCGTAAGAAGAAGCTACTTCCGTTGTTGCTAGCAACTGGGAATCCGTTGCGCGAAAGGGGCAAAAGGGGTTTCACACTAAGATTAATGTGTTTAATCAGCTGTGTGCACTCATATGATATAGTCAAGATTATATTATTTAATCAACTGTGTGCAATGATTAAGTGACGGATTATGTGTTAAATCTCACAGGTGGAACATATATTGAACCACTATAAGATATTTCGGAAGACATGTGAACATCTTTTGACATTAATATTTTTATAAGGTTAAGGCCTTAAACCTTTGTATATATATTTTATACTGTTAATAGGCCCAATGCTTTACATTTGTTGCTTGCTATATTTTTATAGAGCTTTTATGCTTAAAAACTTAAAAGCACTTATGCTTTGTTTTTGGAGTTATCTTTTTGAAAAGCAAGCTTTCTAATACATATAAATATGGGTGAGTGGTACAAGGACCAAACTCATCCACCAGGGGAGATTCAACCCAATCTTATGTCGACAATGATCTCTTTCTTATTCTCTTAGCTCTCTTATCCATTTAATTTTTTAAATTAAAGTTTATGTTTTTAATTTGTTCAAGTCTATGCTATGCTCTAATTTTGTGCTTGAGAATTAGAATTTCTTCTCCAAGTCTCTTAAAGGTCCTGACAATTGGGATACCCATATGAAAAGATGAGATGTGTTGAGAACCATAACCTTGGTTTTCCCAAGGTTTACTATGAGATACCGCTATGCACAAAAGTCATGTGATGTGTCAAGATTTGTCTGGAGAGCCTCTGAAGAATCTGCAATAAGCACAATGTCATTAGCATAAAGTAGTATGGAAACAAGATTGCCTACTAGTAGTGATACGCCTCCTCCCCCTCCTCTATCAATGAAGGCTGAAATCTTATTGATGTATAGGTCAAAGAGAGTGGGAGATAGTGGGCATCCTTGCTTCACTCCAATGGTACTGGAGATCTCCTCTAATAATCCTCAAAGCAACAATAAACCCATCGGTGTTGTGCTCCAGCCTCTTCTATGATGGCTCAGAGAGGGTGAAGATGTGATCCAAAGTAGAGAATGACCTGCGAAAGCCTACTTGTCCTCATGCTCTGTGCCCACGTCTCCTTGCTAGTGTGTTGTGCTCAATCTCAAGTACTGACCCATAAAGTTTGGCCAGTGTGGCTAATCATAATAGTCATGTAAATTGTTGGGGTCCATGGGATCTTCAGCTTTATGGAGAGAGAGAGAGAGAGAGAGAGAGAGAGAGAGAGAGAGAGAGAGAGAGAGAGAGAGAGAGAGAGAAACCGGCCTTCAGAAACTTGACGTGACGCGGTGAAACAAACACTCGCACACAAAACACTTCAACACCTTTGAGGACATGGAAAAGAAAACAAATAGGGGGAGCAAGATTGCTCCTGCAAAAAGTACACGGACACCAATTGGCCCCAAAATGCAGTGGCGCCCCTTGTGATATTTCTTTACTTGATCAAATTTGTGTACAAAGTACAACTTGTAGAATCCTCCATCAATAGGATCCCTTATAGTTTCACCCAGGACTTCCAAAAGAGAACTCTCGTTATTACAGCACAGCATACCATAGAGAAGACACACACGTACAACACCTCCCTGCTTTCCAAAGGTCTTCTCCATCTCAACTATGGATCCTTCAAACCTTTTCCCAAACAGCAGTAGGACTATACCATACCACATGTCCTGCCCTATAGCCACAGCTTGCATGTAACCTTGAGAAAACTACAACCTATTCACATGAACCTATTCACATGAATCCAAAGACATGTTTTCCACATGAAACCAAAGACCTGTATCCAATAAACCAAAGACCTGTATCCATGAAACCAAAGACCTGTATCCAATAAACCAAAGACCTATATCCCATAAACCATAGGCATGTTTCCTCAAAACCAAAGTCATGTTTCCTCTCAAAAAACCAATGTCTTGTTTCCTTTCCAAATCCAAACGGATGCCATTCACACTCTCCATCCCATGCCCATGCCCACCTGCTTTGTGTCCAGAGAAAAACACAGGGTCGTAACATACCCCCCTCTTGAAAAATAGCAAGTGTCCTTGATTGCACTTAATAACACAGCAAGGCATCGTATGAGCAAAGATTCCCCATATGACAAAAGCAATGCCCCTCCAGTGCATTTGGGTGATGAAACAATCATCTTGGACAATAAGGCCACACCATCACGTCAAAGTGACAAATAACTCTTGCTTGTTCCTTCAGAACCTATAGAAAAAGTCTAAAACCAAGTGGAAACATGTAACCTCTGTTAGCCAAAAACAAAACCATGCATCATTCTACATATGACAAACATATGCATGACACATATATGCATTCGCAAACAATATGCTCCTCAAGATGCTCTACCTACTCCCAAAATAACAGTCTTAGGGCTGCTCGCAAGCCTTACACCCACGGGCATCCTGCAGGCCCCACGACTCAAGGTACAACATGAGCATATGAAAGCAGCACTCAATGCATCTAAACTATACATCCACGAAGTACTTCCCACATATGTCTCATGGCTATCCCGCAGGAGTCACACTTAGTGATGCATCCATGAATATAATACAGTACTTGATGTATCATACCAATATACATGCATCACACCACACAATCCAAAGTATTACCCAATGTATTCTCAATGGTACCAGGATCCAATGGCACCAGAATACAATAATGCCTCAAAAAGTGTATGCATATATGCACAAATAGAGTTCGATTCATATATCCATAAACCAAACCAACTCTAGGACTGCTCGCAAGACTTATGCCCTCCATAGAGTTATCCATAGTTGCAGTTATAGTTCAAGGTGCGGTCGACTGTGAATCATACCCAACTTTACCATCTTATGTAACTAGTACACAATATCATAGACGTCCCATAAGCAGATGTACTGTCAGCCTCCAGTACCTTCGGGTGAATACAAAGATGTCACCAAGTGACTCCTGTTGAAATTAGGGCATTGTGATGAGCTATGGTGGATCAAACACTAGAATCATCATCATTAACAAAGTGATTAATAAATAATTAAGACATAATTAGTAGGTAATTAACAAATAGATTAATGTAAGCATGGATACTCAAAAACCAGCAAATTCTCATTAGGGCAATGCCTCAATTTATAGAGTTTACATCAAGCATCAAATCCCACTGATTTCTCCTTGATTCACTCCACCTCTTTTCCATGATTCTCTCCACCTCTTCACTTTTCCCAGAATATCTCCACACTTCCCAAAATATCTCCACACTTCCTAAATCTTCTCATGCTACCCTTTATTCTCTCCCAGTAGATTCTTCTTACCTTTTCACAGGTTCTTTCACATTTACTCATTCTCTTTTACAGCCTCTAACCAAGGGCTTGTTCCCGCACACACCCTATTCACTTGTATTTTCAACACCTCCCCTCAAGTGAATACTCCTAGTACACCTAGACCCTATACCAAGTTTGCCTCCCCTTACTTGATAGTCCGCGACTAGTGTCTACACCTCCCCTCAAGTAAACTTAGCTATATCAAGTTTCTCTCTTACTTGATAGCCTACGACCAGTGCCTCGAGTCCCTAAACTCATAGTCCTTGACACTCTCTCTCTATATGTGTCCAAGGCTTACTATAGTTGCCCGCGACCTTGACTAAAGTGCTCACACATACATCTATCTACCACGTGGCCTACATCATCGGTGGCTCAGAGGTGGTTTTACTTTGTTGGGGCACGTTACATTGGGTTGTGGGGTCTCTCTCTCTCTCTCTCTCTCAGAGATTTTCACATGGCTCCTCACTCTTTGGAGTCTCACATCTTCTCTTGTCTTCAGTCTTCTTGTCGTGGCAGCTTCTCTCCACGCGTCCGTCTCTTCTTTCAGTCTTCTTATGGTGGTAGCTTCTCTTCTTGTGGCAGCTTCTCTTATCGTGTCCATGTCTTCCTTCAATGCTTCCTTTAGATCTTCTTGGTGTGGATCTTCTTCTTGGAAAGAGATATTCTTCTTCTTTCATGGCTGGGGCCATGAGCTTGTCCGTCAGGTCTTTTTGCTCCATCTGTGAGCAACATGTTTCAATGTTTTGCTGACAGTTTCTTTGGGCTTTTGATGTTCATCTTGTGTCATTATGCAATGCAAACCCAAATTTATGCGGAAGGTCTTACCTCTTGCCTTATTCTGGACAAGGGCAGTGTCGGATCCCATATTTACACTGATGTAATGTGCCCAATACATAATGCGTATGGCATTCATTCTTATGCACATTACCAAATGCAACTCTGGCTGTGAATAATCTTGAATTTGAGTGAGATTTATAAGCATTAACCAAGGGTTAAATGCAAAATGATGATTATCACAAATTTATCAGCACAATTTTCCCAGAAATTACATTAAATCAAGGGTAACCAATTTGTACGGAATGGTTGGAGTATCAAACCAACTCCGAATTGCAATCTGAAGTTATAGGGATCTGTATCAGATACCTAATGGTTAATTTGAACTCTCAATTATACCAAAATACAGTGATTAGTATTGATTAATCACTGATTAGTAAATTAATCCACTGTTTTGTGTACAAAAAACAGAGTATGCAGGGAGTTCAGATCTGGTGCCTTAGACTTCAAATGAGCTCAAATGCTTTCAAAGCCATCAATAGCAATGAGTCTAGTAGAGGATTAAGCCAATAAACACAAGATTTGACCAAATATTGAAAGCTTAATCTCTGTTTTACCAAAGTCACCTGCAGATTTGATGAAGAGCTTGGATCTCATTGTAGACTTGATGAAACTGAATTCTGTCTTCACCAACTTGTAGAGCATGCTTGAAAACACCTTGGGCTAAGAGGAATTAGAGACATTTGATTTGTGGAAGTAGAAATAACCAAATCAGCTCAGAAAAACGGTGCCTAGTAAATCTGTGATTTCTCCCTCGTTCCTTGGCGGTTTGCGCTTTTGTTTGGATGAGCTTGAAGAGCATAGAGTTGGCTATCATGTGCTAGAAGGATTTGGCCTAATTTTATGTGTGCAAGGAGAGGGAGCTCCTCCACTGGATAGAGGTGAGTTGAAAAAAGAGGAAAATTATAATTTTTTACTAATCCTAATTAGCAAAATAATTAGCAAGATAATGAGCTCACAAAATGATGGATTCTAGGCATGGCTCTGATACCATGTTAAAATTAGAGCATTGTGATGAGCTATGGTGGATCAAACACTAGAAACAACATCATTAACAAAGTGATTAGCAAATAATTAAGATGTAATTAGTAGGTAATTGACAAATAGATTAATGTAGGCATGGATACTCAAAAACCAGCAAATTCTCATGAGGGCAATGCCTCAATTTATAGAGTTTACATCAAGCATCAAATCCCTCTGATTTCTCCTTGATTCACTCCACCTCTTTTCCATGATTCTCTCCACCTCTTCACTTTTCCCAGAATATCTCCACACTTCCCAGACTTCCTAAATCTTCTCATGCTACCCTTAATTCTCTCCTAGTAGATTCTTCTTACCTTTTCACAGGTTCTTTCACATTTACTCATTCTCTTTTACAGCCTCTAACCAAGGACTTGTTCCCGCACACACCCTATTCATTTGTATTTTCAACAACTCCTAGATGAAAACTGAGCGTGTCTGTAACAAGGGAGTGGAGGTGCTACCCCCCTCTTGAGCATCAAGCAATGCTCCAGACCTATGCTATGTTGAACCTGGATGAGCCATAACAAGAGTTGGCTCCAACTCAAAGACATCAAGATAAAGCTACAATACTTGAGGTGAATCTGCTAAGTCACCCTCCTCCATCCACTTCGCATCGATCAATGAATAGTTCTTGAACTTCACAAGATAGTGACGGGAAACTTTACCTCGTACCTTTCTTGTGTGCCAGTATCTGCTTGGGAATAAGAACCTCATCAAGTTCCTCCACTTCTGTCTGAGCCTCATCTGATACAACCTTAGGCACCCAAAACCTGCTTGCACTCCACCCAAGTGGTAAGCACAAGTCCCTAATGAAGCATAGTAGACCACCACTACTAAATATAGAAAGAAACTGTCTTCCGAACCCATGAAGCCTCTATGAAGATACGATCGGTGACAATCAGGACTTCCAAAAGAGAACTCTCGTTATTACAGCACAACATACCATAGAGAAGACACACCTGTACAACACCTCCCTGCTTTCCAAAGGTCTTCTCCATCTCAACTATGGATCCTTCAAACCTTTTTCCAAACAGCAGCAGGACTGTACCGTACCACATATCCTTCCCTATAGCCATAGCTTGCATGTAACCTCGAAAAAACTACTTCTTGTTCACATGAATCCAAAGACATGTTTTCCACATGAAACCAAAGACCTGTATCCGATAATCCAAAGACCTGTATCCCATAAACCATAGGCCTGTTTCCTCAAAAACAAAGTCTTGTTTCCTCTCGAAAAACCAATGTCTTGTTTTCTTTTCAAATCCAAACGGATGCCATTCACACTGTCCATTGCGTGCCCGTGCCCACCTGCTTTCTGTCCAGGGAAAAACAGAGGGTCTTAAGAGAGAGAGAGAGAGAGAGAGAGAGAGAGAGAGAGAGAGAGAGAGACGCGACAGAGGGGAGAGACAAGAGAGAGGGAGGAGAGAGCAAGAAAAGAACACGGGAGAGATGTAAAGGAAGAGAGAGAGAGAGAGAGAGAGAGAGAGAGAGAGAGAGCACATAAAGACGAATAGAGAGAGAGGATTGAAGGTTGGGCAAGCCGAGTAAGGTCAGGCTGGGAGGAGGGAGGAGAAAAGAAGAGTGAGAAGAAGTATGAAGGTATCGGTAGAGAGAGAATGGTTGTCAAGAAAACCAAACACACTCTACCTGCTATGAGAGCATGTAGAGTGGTTGTCAAGAAAAGCTCACTCCAAAAAGCTCTCTCCAAACTCACACTCTACGTGCTATGAGAGCATTGTGTTTTATAATACCCTAGGTTAGGTCAAGCTGGGAGGAGAAAAGAAGAGTGAGAAGAAGTATGAAGGTATGGGTAGAGAGAGAGTGGTTGTCAAGAAAAGCTCACTCTCCAAACTCACACTCTACATGCTATGAGAGCATGTAGAGTGGTTGTCAAGAAAAGCTCGCTCCAAAAAGCTCTCTCCAAACTCACACTCTACGTGCTTTGAGAGCATTGTGTTTTATAATACCTTGGGTTAGGACAAACTAGGAGGAGGGAGGAGAAAAGAAGAATGAGAAGAAGTATGAAGGTGTGGGTAGAGAGAGAGTGGTTCTAAAGAAAAGCTCGCTCCAAAAAGCTCTCCAAACTCACACTCCACATGCTGTGAGAGCATTGTGTTTTATAATACCCTAGAGATGTGAAGGAGAAACTTGTTTCATTTTATAATACTGACACGTCCTGTAGCTGGCACATAGACAGAAGTATTATATGAGTGTTGGGCCAACCTCCAAGAATGTGAAAGTTTGAAAAGGGAACCGATTTGACCCATTGAGGAGAACAAGAAGATAGTGGTAGGAGAATTGGAAGCTTAAAGGCTTGGGGAGACCAAGACATCACAAAACATGGGTGGAGTTTCATGGTAAAGTGCAATAGCAATGCGTAGGAAGATAGTGAGATGGATATCTAAAATAAACAGAGTTCGAAAAAGAAGAAATATCATGGCTGTTTTTTTGAATGATTCCTAATTATTGCATTTGAGCCAATCAAGGTGAGGAAACCTTTGGAACCTTTGCACCTCTTGTAATCTTTCTGGTCCCATCAATTTTGTGTGAGATGTGAACTGCACCTACACTTGAAAATACAGTGATCAATGTGTCTTTATTGTATGTGAGAGAGCGGTAATTCTCATTCAAAAGTTGATTCTTGTTCCCTTCTTTGTCAAAAGCTTGTATCCAATTCAAGGTCCATTCAGGTGGCATCCCATGCTGTTTCCCACAATCTTGGCTTTCTGTCAAACATGCTCTATCCCTTGTTAGACTACAAATTGCCTTTGCATCTGTGAGAATGCGGAGCATCCAAAGTCATACACAAATTACCCTTCGACCATGGTGGTTGTCGTGAGGTCCCATGGCACACCAGCAAGCTTGACAAGTAGCAGTCTATGGTTGAATTATAACACCGATGGTCCAAGAAAGGTTGCATATCTTAAGGATGCTGGTCTCTGAAAGGAATAAGTAATCAATTGCATTATTGTCATTGTGTTTGATGCAAGTCATCACATGTGTGCCTCACCATTGGGGCAATCCATTCCATGGCGGTACAACTTCCTTCAATCTTTTGAGTTTCTCTCCCTTGCTGGGATGTCCATATGTGCCTCACCACAGGGACATTCCGTTCTGTATTAGCATACCGATAGTGTTACACACATTTGAATTTCTGCCCTTCCTTGGTGGTTCTGCTTCCTTTGATCTATTAAGGTTCTCGCCTGAACCAGGATGTCAGTATCTTCTGGGTCTCTACTGCCATGGCAAAACTGACATCTGTTTTCGATCATCAGGTGGCAAATGCATGCATTGATATCTCCCACAACTAGTACACTTTTCTCACATATGAGTTCTACAATTTCTTGTCCCAACTCAGTATATGGAGTGTGCATCTTGCCACAAAAACAGGTAATTGCAAAGGTATAGCAAACAGGGCCCAAGTATAGCTCTTATGCATATCCTCTTTGATCATAGGAATCGTTGAATTGGGATTTCTTCTAGTCATGCATTCAACACCACCATTTCCTCGTCCTTGCTCTTCAATTTGTGGTTACCATAGAGAGCAAGCTACACATGAGCTGCGGATCCTTTGTGCATCATGTTCCCAAGTCTTTGCCACTAGCACAATGTGTGCATCGCAAATTAGCCCCTCAATACCCGCTCCTTTATTCCAAAAGTACGCATTGGAGTCACAAAAGCATATGTTCAGCGTCTACCGTGTCCCACAGGCCACATCTCCCTATGAGGGACGAGAGAGAGAGAGAGAGAGAGAGAGATTCTTAATGAGCTCATTGATATGAAAAAAGCTCACATTATCTGGTCCAACTGAAAAAGATGCAACCATAATTTGATGGGCCTTGAAAGTGAAAAACTGGGGAAACCAAAAGAAAATGTTAGTCACCCTGGAAGAGGATAACAAAATTAAATTATACACATGACTGCACATCATCAGGTGTGATCTCAACCAGGGAAATGACCAATGAGATTTTAAAAAAAAAAATTATTGTAAGCCATGATAAACCTTTTATTAAACTGACAAGTTTGTTAACAGGTTAAACCCATTGTGAAATCCTAAAACTGTTAAGTAAATGGAGGTAAGATGTCTCAAAATTCTGCATAGATCTGCAGAGTCTGCTTGCTCAAGTTTGTGATCCCTGCTTTGCCTTCATTGAAATTTGTGCGTGATCACAAAGTGCTCTGCGAAAGAAAGCTTTAGTGAGAATTCTAACCGCAGGGATACCACAAAGAACTCCACTTTGTTCCCACTATTTCAATAGTAGTGGCTCTACTGCATCCTGAGACGGTGAGCTTACTCGGGCTGCTGCCTTGATGGCCTGCACATATACATGTGGATGCATGATCATGCTGGCCTTACTCTTGATTTCATGGCTAAATGGCTGTGCTGCTAAGGGGATTTACAGACATAACCCACACCCATGAAAAAGGCATAGGCGACAGGAGATCTCTCCTGTCACCCCTGCCTGTTGGATGGGCAGAGGATCTGTCTGTAAAGACCCTGATAATGCTACAAATTAAAAGGAGACAAGGAGTTTCCCACCTCTTCTTCCCAGTTGGTTGCACAGGTAATAGCCACTAATGCTATCAACTGCACCACTGAGCCACTGCTTATCCCCATCCAGAGGCCCTGCCAAATCACCGGGAAACAAAGCTTGTTGGAAAAAAAATCGAACATATTTATGCATGAAGGCAACCTCACATTCCAAGGAAAGTGTCAAAAATGAATACCTCAGCCTTTATGTGGAAGACAAAGGCTAAAACAAAAGCCAATGGTAAGCCGACAACATAGTATGATACTAAATTGATGTATGCACAAGCCCGCTGCCATCCACAGCCTCTGGCAATACCTGCAAAGCATAGGGTAAAGACGCACAAAGCATTGAGAATCGCTCATCACGACCACCTAGCAGAAACACACTCCTAGAAGGAGCTGAGAGAAGTCACAAGAGATGACAATGCATACCTGAAAGAAGTCCCTGCATGCTGTCCAAAATGGTGGAGGCGGCAAGGACCGGCATCATCTTGGATATGTACTTGATGACTTCCTCTTCACTGCTGTATGCTCGTCCCAACACATTGCGCAGAGAAATAAACGTAGTGGACATGACAACAGCCTCACAAGAAGCAATTGCCATGGCAACATAAACTGCCCGATGAGCTGCGTCTGGGCGTCCGGCTCCAAGCTCATTTGCCACTCTTGTGCTAAACAAACATCAAGCAATCACATCAAGTCACTAAACCAGATGAAAGAAATCATGGCCATGCAACAAAGAGTTTAGCTCTGCAATCTGTCCTTGACAATACCACTGACCTTGCCATTGCACCAAGTCCTGAAGGAACCATGAACGCAAACACAGCACTGTTGTAACTGCAGAAACATTCTCAAATAAGCACACAACTAACCAGGTAGATCTTTAAACGTACATTTCACTTCTGAATTCAATGGTTTCCAACACATTTTATGATTCATCTTACCAGATTGAAAGTGCTGAGGTTTCCAGCTCTGGGTCTGGCAACAAACCTGAGACAATCACAAGGGCTTCGTATGACCACCACTCCAAGCTGTCGTTCAAAATGAAAGAACATATATCAGCTCGTATATGATCAACATCATGGTAAGCCCATGCTTGGAAATGTGATAGTTCACTGTGTAGAGGTAATGGTATAATTTTAAGTACATACCAGATCATTAGAGCAGAGGGTATTGCAAGCTTGAGGAAGCCCTTCAGTTCATGAAATGCCTCCCAAGAGAGAGGAGTTCTCGTTTTCTCACAAGACGGTGCAAATCTCACATGCACGGCAAGCAGCATCACATTGATCCAGTTTGAGATGCTGGTGGCCAAGGCTGCCCCTCGGCTCTCAAGGCCGGTCTTGTATACCATGAAATAACAGATAGGTAGGTGGCAGCAGAATGTGCATGCAAAACACAGCATAAGAGGAATGACAATGCTTTGAGCCTGCAGAAATTTGACAAGAGGCTGTGCTGTTGCATAGGCGAACAAGGTGGGGATTAACCAGAGTGTGTATTCGCCTGCTGACTTTGAAATAGCTGCATCTTGTCCAAGAGCCAATAAGATGTGCTCCATGTTGGCCCAAGCAAACGCTAGAGGTATGCCAGTAGCATTCAGCACAATCAATGCTCGCTGCAGATACAAACCAAGCAAGCTGTATTGTTGTGCTCCATAAGCTTGTCCGCATAATGTCTCCAAGGCAAAACCCATGCCCATCTACATCCAGCATGCACTGTCATCAACATATATTGTTTCTTGTTTTTTCCTACAAGAGCACAGATGCTCATTTCTACAGATCTTCTAAACCATATTAAGAAAACAAGACGTGTACGCAAAACTACTTCATATGCAAGTGTCATACATTTCTACTGCTCAATCCCACAGCCTACTAGCACACTTTTTCTTGCTCCTAGTGTTTAAGACCATTGGCAAATGGGATTAGCAATAAGAATTGACATTCCTAATATGTTTGATTTTTACAAAAATACATTGAATTCTCTAACAATAGGTATGGCAGGATCAGGGAAAAAAAAGGCTGTATGGCATCGCAGTGTATAGTACAGAACGGTGGAAGCAGTACGGGCATGCTGGAGGGCAGGATTTCACCTGCAAACTTTGGTCCTCTAAAGAGTCATCAACTCCATCATGCATAGCACAAAGTAGTCATCCCTATCATGTCATCATCATAAAATTCAAAATTTTGAAGGAGACTTGGCAAATGAGATCCAATGAAGGGGTACCAGTCCTACCAGCAAACTGGAGCCAGTCACAGTAGCTATTGAGGAGGCGATGGAGGCGCTAGAAAGGGCGAGTTCACTGAGGTGTCCCACAAACATGACCGACACGAGTTGGATGGCGAACTGCAGAACGTTGATGAGGATCATGGAGCCTGCAAGCCAGCATTGTCTCCTCAGCTCCTGCTTCACTGTTGTGATTTCCACTGTGGCTGGTGATGCTGCCATGATCGTGGTTTTGTGGTGCGAAACTGGATTCAACCCTCAATTCTTGTGTAGAGCCAATTCAACCCACACAAAGCATTTGGAGTTCTTACATGCATTCTCTTAAGTATACCTCTCTCGCTCTCTCTCTCTCTCTCTCTCTCTCTCACACACACACACACACATGCGCAACGCCTCCTCTCCCAGGATAGATGCATACAATCACCTCTCTCTCTCTCTCTCTCTCTCCCCATACATACGACCCTTGTCTCTCTCACACACTAAATACAAACAACTCTCTCAATCTACATACAGACACGACTTCCTCTGGATACATACGCATACTCTCTCAGCTGTCTCTCTCTCTCCGCATACATGCACAACACCCGTGTATCTCTCTGACTAGATACAGACAATTCTCTCTCTAGATACAGGACACCGCTTCCTCTAACTACACACACATAGTGTACACACACCGCCGCCTGTGTGTGTGCGCGTGTGAGGGGGGGAGAAAGAGAGTGAGATCAGAGAAGTTTTGTCCCCTGGATCAATATAAGACAACCTGCACCACCACCGCATGTGCGGGCGGCGGCACCATTGCACCACTAACAAACGCGAAGGTAGCAGCCAGACCGTAAGAATCCAAGTGCACACGTGTGTACCATGACAACAAAATTATCTCTTTCTAGAATCAAGAGTCATCTCTATATATTTAACCGAGCTAACGCCTCCCTCCACTTGTCACAAAAGAATTTGCAGGCGTTCGTTTGAGGCCTGCGCGCCACGTGTAATAAGCTCTACATGAGCCGTCGTGAAGAGCTCTGCATGAGTCGCAGTGGTTAATGCAACGAATGGGCCGCCTCTCTTGCAGGTCCCAGGTTGCAGGCTACAGGTCGTCGTGGAGAGCTCTGCATGAGCCGCCGTGGTTAATGCAACGAATGGGCCGCCTCTCTTGCAGGTCCCAGGTTGCAGGCTACAGGTCGTCGTGGAGAGCTCTGCATGAGCCACCGTGGTTAATGCAACGAATGGGCCGCCTCTCTTGCAGGTCCTAGGTTGCAGGCTGCAGGTCGCACAGCAGCCGCCTCCACCTCCGAATATGATGAATGTCATTGCGCCAACTCCTTCGTTTCATCGTCGTCGTGTTTGCAAACGCGCCAGCTCCTTGGTGTGAGCCTCTCTGTCTGTCCTGTCTCT